>NW_027397069.1:70426138-70456734 GCF_003265705.2 Callorhinus ursinus
TTATTTCTTTTTTTTTAAGATTTTTATTTATTTATTGAGAGAGAGAATGGTAGAGAGAGAGCAGGAGAGGGAGGAAGGTCAGAGGGAGAAGCAGACTCCCTGCTGAGCAGGGAGCCTGATGCGGGACTCGATCCCGGGACTCCAGGATCATGACCTGAGCTGAAGGCAGTCGCCCAACCAA
The DNA here is from genome assembly GCF_003265705.2 of Callorhinus ursinus. NCBI lineage: Eukaryota > Metazoa > Chordata > Mammalia > Carnivora > Otariidae > Callorhinus > Callorhinus ursinus. The sequence goes on from NW_027397069.1 coordinate 70,426,320, forward strand.
CTGAGCCACCCAGGTGCCCTTAAAATCCATTTTATTTCTATACAACAGAAATAAGACAGAAAATGACATTAAGAAAACAATTATATTAACTACTGAAGAAAAATGAAGAAAATACTTAGAAATAAATTTAACAAAAGTGCAAAAGGTATACTTTGAAAATTGCAAAACATTGTTGGAAGACGAAAGAAGGCTTAAATGAATGTAAAGATAGCCCATGTTTGTGGATTGGATGATGTGATAATGATAAGCTGGCAATACTTCTCAAATCAATCTAGAGGCCCAATTAAATTCTTTTCAAAGTTCCAGCTGACTTTTTAGAAAGGAACAAGCTGATTCTAAAATTTGTATGAAAACATAAGTGACTCAGAATAGCTAAACAACCTTTAAAAAGAAAAACAAAGTTGTAGAACTCACACTTCTTGATTTCAAAACTTACTCCAAAGCTGCAATAATCAAGACAATGCAATATTGGTATAAATGTGGGTATATTATATATATATATATATATCTCCCAATGAATAAAATTGAGAAATAAACCCTCATATTTATTAAGTGATATTTAGCAAGTACATCAGTGCAATTCAATGGAGGGTGGGAAAGAATAGTCTTTTTGAAAAATTGTTCTGAGATAAGTGGATATTCATTTACAAAAGAATAAATCTGGATGTGTACTAGACACAAAACACAAAAGTAAACTCAAAATAGATTATAGAACTAAATGTAAGAGCTAAAAGTATAAATATATCTTAGAAGAATGTATAGGGATAAACATTTTTTACTTTGGTTAGATGAAGATGCTTAGATGTATGACACCACAACACAAACAACACAAAAATAAGTAAATGGGACTTAAAACAAAACAAAACAAACGTGCATCAGAAGACACCATTAAGAAAGTAAAAATATAGACAAAATCAATGAAATCAAGAGCTGGTTCTTTGAAAAGATAAACAAAATGGATAAACCTTTAGCCACTCTTTAAGAAAAAAAATGAGAGCACTCAAAGTCCAAAATGGAGAAATACCACCACCACCACACAAATACAAAAATGTGAGATTATGAAATATTATATACCAACAAATTGGACAACCTAGAATAAATGGATAAAGTCCTAGAAATATACAGTCTTCCAAACTGAATCTAGAAGAAATAGAAAATTTAAACAGACCAATTACTTGTAAAGAAATTAAATCAATAATCAAAAATCTCTCAACAAAAAAAGTCCAGGACCAGACAGCTTCACAAGTGAATTGTACCCAATAAAGAAGAGTTAATACCTATTTTTTTAAAAGATTTTATTTCTTTATTTGACAGAGAGAGAGAACACAAGCAGGGGGAGTGGCAGGCAGAGGCAGAGAGAGAAGCAGGCTACCTGCTGAGCAGGGAGTCCAATGTGGGACTCGATCCCAGGACCCCAGGATCATGACCTGAGCCGAAGGCAGTCGTTTAACCAACTGAGCCACCCAGGAGCCCTAATACCTATTTTTGTACCCAATATTTAAAGAAGAGTTAATACCTATTTCTCAAAATAGTCCAAAAAAATAGAGGAATAAAACTTCCAAATTCATTCTATGAAGTCAGTATTGCCCTGATACCAAAACCAGAAAAACACACTACAAAAAAAGAAAACTACATAACAATAGTAACCGTCAACGAAAGGCAACCTAGTAAATGGGAGAAGGTATTTGCAAATGATGTATCTGAAAAGTAGTTAATATCCAAAAAATATAAAGAATTTATGCAACTCAACATAAAAAAAGCAATCTGATTAAAAACGGGCAGAAGACCTAAATAGACATTTTTCCAAAGAAGACATACAAATGGCCGACTGACACATTAAAAGATGCTCAACATCACTAATCATCAGGGAAATGTAAATCAAAACCACAATGAGCTATCGCTTCATACCAATCAGAATGGCTAATCCCCAAAAGACAAAATATAAGTGTTGGTGAGGATATGGTAAAAAGGGAGCCCTATGCACTGTTGATGGGAATGTAAATTGGTGCCAGTGTGGAAAGCAGTATGGAGGTTCCTCAAAAACTAAACATATAAATACCATATGACACAGTTTTTCCACTACTGGGTATTTACCCAAAGAAAACAAAAACACTAATTTGAAAAGATATATGCACCTTTATGATTATTGCAGCATTACTTATATGTAGAAGCAACCCAAGTGTCCATTCATAGGTGACTAAAGAAGATGTGGTACACTTACGTACACACAATGGAATATACCTCAACCATAAAAAAAGAACAAAATCTTGCCATTTGTGACATCTGGATGGACATAGAGGGTGTTATGCTAAATGAAATAAGTCAGAGAAAGACAAATACTAGATGATTTCACTTACATGTGGAATCTAAAAACAAAACAACTGGACAAAGAAACAAAAAAGCAGACAAATACAGAGAACAAATTCATGGTTGCCAGATGGAAGATGGGGGATGGGTGAAATAGATGAAAGGGGTTTAAAAGGTTCAAATTTCCATTTATAAAATAAGCCATAAAGGTGAAATATACAGCATAGAGAATATAGTCAATAATACTGTAATAACCTTGTATTGTGACAGATGGTGACTAACCCTTATCATGGTGAGCAGTGAGTAATGGATAGACTTGTCTAATGTTTTATACCTGAAACTAATAAAACATTGTATGTTAATTATATTTCAATTAAAAATGAAAATACAACCCACGGAATGGAACAAAGCATTTGCTCATTATATTTATAACAAAGATTTCTATCTGGGATATATAAAGAATGCTTACAACTTAACAGTAAAAAGACAAAAAGACCCAATTTTTTAAAACATACAAAAGATTTGAATAGACATTTCCCCCCAAAGGATATACAAATAACTAATAAATACATGAAAAGATGCTCAACATCATTAATCATTAAACAAATGTAAATTAAAACCACAATGAGGTACTACTTCCTGTCCATTAGGATGGCTATAATCAAAATGACACATAGTAATAAGTACTGGCAAGGATGTGGGGACTGGAACCCTCATACACAGCTGGCAGGAACGTGTGGCCGCTTTGGGAAACAGCCTGGCACTTCCTGTAATGGGTAAGCATTGAGTTACCATATTATCCATCAATTACACTAAGTACATGCCCAAGAGAAATTAAAATCTATGCCCACAGAAAAATTTGTAAACATAGCAGCATTAATCATAACAGCCCAGATGTTCATTAATCAATGAATGGATATACAGTGGATGTGTGCTACATTCATACAATGGAATAGTGTTAGTTAATAAAAAGGAATGAAGTACCGATCATGCTACAACAGTGATGAATCTTGAAAATATTATACTAAATGAAAGAAGACAGTCACAAGGACCACGTAATGTGTGAGTCTATTTACAGGAAATGTCCAGAACAGGCAAATATATAGAGACAGAAAATAGATTAGTGTTCACCTAAGGCTGGGGGGATGGAGGGATGGGCAGTGACAGCTGAGGGGTCTGGGGTTTCTTTCTGTGGGGGAATGAAAGTGTTCCAAAATTGATTATGCTGATAGTTGCAAGACTCTGTTAATATACTAAAAGCCATTGACCTGTACATTTTAAGTGTGTGGATTTATGGTATGTAAATTATATCTCAATAAATCTGGTAAAAAAAAAAGTTAATGAAGACTTAACTTCATACTATATCAAAGAGTCCAGAGAAAAGAATGCTCACTATACAATAAATAAAATATATTTGGGGGATCATAGATCATCCTCAAAATATAGAATGGGATCTGAACCATAATGAATGCAAATCCAGAACCAGAAATACCATGGTTTTACTAAATTAGTATTTTACAGAAATTGTTGTTAATGTCAAGTATTAAACAAGCTAATTCCTTTTAAGACATTCATTTTTTAGCATTTTTCTCTGAGATTCATGAAAATTTTCCATCTCATGACACTTAACATGTTCCCCAGTGCACACACACACATGCGACACCCTCATATTCTCTATAAGGAATAAACAATTACTGATTATTTGTGCTTTCTGGGTGGGACAGAGAACTAACTTAAATAACCTTTGCCAATTTCCTTAAAAGTTAATGGGACTGAATTATTTAACTGCTCACAACACCTGGTGCAGTTTTTTTTGGCACTAACAGGTTTAACACATGTTCAAATTTAAAGGTATTTTCTACACAACAGGCAAGCAAACTACATAATCACAAACTCTCAGTCACCATTGTGAAGTGACAACCAGTGTTTCCAGGTTCCTACTTTGTAAATTCAGCCTAAATGTGTCATACTAAATGTAACTGACCAGGTATACGTTATCTACATAGTGTTCTTTATGTTATAACTTGTATCACATGAAATCTGTTAATACAAGACATTAATAATGAGAGAGAGAGAGAGAGAAAATCCATCTTCCTTACCATTTTCTACTAATTACAGCAGTTCCCAAACTTATCTGTATGTTAGAATGGGTGGAAGATTTTTTTTTTTTTTTTTTTTAATTCCAAAGCTCAGACCATCCCCAAACCAACTGAATCACAATCTCTGTGGTTAGGCCACAGGCATCAGTAGCTTATGAAGCTCACCAGAATATTCCAAAGTACAGACAAGTTTGGGAATTACTGCTCTAGTACAAGTGCAAACAGGCAAGGAATGATGATTTTCCATATTTCAAAAATGTTCATTTTTTTAATGCTTTACTATGCTTTGTATTCTATAGTATTAATTATATTTCTGGTGATTTATAGCTAATGAAAATTTTATTCTAAAAGGTCATTACAATTATTTAAAATTTAGGATGTATTTTCCATTTTTAATTTACTTATAACGGTGTCACTGACCTGTTCAATATCACATTTTTTTTTTTTTTTTTTTTTTTTTTACCCTCTTTGAGTTCTCCGAGATTGAGGTGGTCTTATGCAAGTTGCAGCTGGGTATCTTCTACCAGCAGCTGTGGTAGTATAGGCTCTTAGGGCAGGAAAATAGGAGTGGTGATGGGGGCAGGGATCAAGACCCAGGCACGAGATCCTCACAGAAGTGTCTTGGAAAAAGGTTCTGTTGCCATAGAAGCCCATTATATAGGGAGGCCATTTGCAACTTGGGTATATATAAATCAGGGCCTGTAATTTTACTTGTACGATGGTTTCTTATCAAATAATCTAAAATTAGAAATTCAGTGTGAATAAGTTTACCCCATTTTATCCTGTATCACTGTTTACATCACTAAAATATTTATACGCTAGCTCTTTGTTATTTTATTTTGCATTCTTCTGATGACTAATGATATAGACCCTCTCTCATGTGATCGTTTGTCATTTGTATACCCTCTCTGAAGGAGTTTTTTTAATTCCTTTGCCCCCTTCTTAATTGAATTATTTTCTTAGGGAGTTGCAAGAGTTCTTTCTAAATAAGAGTCCTTTTTCATGTGTACATTGTAAGTTTTTCCCTTAATCTATGCCTTGACTAATTAATATTATTAAAATCAGAAGTATTAAATTTTGAGTACAATTTACTGAAACATTTTTATGGTCTGTGCTTTTCTTTTTGTCCTAAGAAATCTTTGCCCACCCCAACGTTACAAAGACTAATGCTGTTTTCTTTTAGAAGTTTTCTCTTTTTAGGTTTTATGTTTAGTTTTCTAATCTATTTTAATTTTCGTTTATGGTTTGATGTCAAAGTTGAGATTTATTTGTTGCATATTGATGTCCAGTTGTTACAGTACCTTTTGTTGAAAAGATTATGCTTTTCTCATGAAATTATGTTGGCATCTTTGAAACTGTATGTATGGATCTATATCTGAAATCTGTTTCACTGATCTAGATGTCTATTTCATTGATCAACATGTCTATTTTTGGACCATACTGTCTTGATAACTGCACTTTATATTTAAATCCTGAACCAGGTAGTATAACTTCTCTGAAAAAAATTTGGCTATTCCATGTCCTTTGAATTTCAATATAAATTATTAAAAATCAGCTTTTCAAATTCTAATTAAAAATACTGGGATTTGGATTGCAATTGCATTTAATCTATAGATTAACATCAGGAGAATTGGAAAATTGACATTTCTAACATTATTGAGTCTTCCAGTTCATAAATATAGTATATCTCTCCAATGATTTAAGTTGTCTTTCATTTCTCTCAGGAATGTTTTGGAGTTTTTAATGTACAGTCTTGGCACATCTTTTGTTAAACTTATCCATCAGTATTCAAGTTTTGAATGCTACTATAAATGGCATTTTTAGATCTTATTTTCCAATTTTTCAATGTTACTATATAGAAATACCTTTTATTTCTTACAATAACTTGCATCCTGTGTCCTTGCTAAATTCACTATTTGTTCTAGTAGCTATTTTTTTTTTTGCTTTATTGGGATTTTCTATATATAAAACCATGTTGTCTGTGAATAAAGAGAGGTTTACTTCCTTTCCTTTCATTTATTTTTCTTGCACTGATGCAGAATCTACAACCTCCAGAATAATGTTAAATCAAAGTAGTGAGTGTGGACATGTTTGCTTTTTTCCTCTTAGGAGGAAAAAAAATTTTTTTACCATTAATCATGATGTTAGCTTTTTCATAAATGTCTTTTTCCTCTCTTCTGGGACTCCAACTACACATCTGTTGACACTTTTGATATTTTCCCACCTCTCTGTTCATTTATACCATCTTTGTTTTCTCTTTTGGTTCATTTTTAGTTTCTTTTGCCATGTCTTTAAGTTCACTGATCTTTTATTTAACAGTCTCTCTGAAGGTAATATCAAACCAGTGACATTTTCCTTCCATATGTTAATACTCTTCATCTCTAGAAATTCTAATTAGTTCTTCTTTACCTCTTTCCTTTCTCTTTTTTTTTTCAAATGCCTGAGTGTAATTGTGATACTTATAATAGCTATCTTAGAGATTTTTCTGCTAATTCCAACATGTCTGTTATTTCTGTGTTGGTTCTATTACCAATTTTCCCCTGCTATGGGTCAAAATTTTGCTTCTTCATATATCATAATTTTATAATGGAGACTGGGCATTGTGAATTTTATGCTGCTGAATGTTTTTTTGTGGTATACATTTAAATATTGACTTTGTTTTGGCCAGCAGTTACATTCCCTATGAACAGTTTGATCCTTCTAAGATCTGTTTTTCTTGAGTCTTGTAGAGTATCTTTTACTATAGAAGTAATTTAGTTCCTCTACAAAGGTTCTCTCTTCTTGGGTGTCTACTGAATGCTTCATATATTAATGATGTCTCTTTATTTTGGCCCATGGAAATTTGAGTAAACCCTAGCTTTATATTAGATCTGGCAATTTTCAACTTGCAGTTCTGTGGTAATTTGGTTTTCCACAGTAATTGCTTGTTGGTGACCTTGTGAAATTTCTCAGTACACGTATGCAGATTGGCATTCAGCCACTTATGAAGATCCCATGTGACTTTCTGGAGCTCATTCTCAGCATTGTTCTCTCATTTCCAGTGTTCACTTCTGCAAATTCCAGCCATCTTGGCCTGTCTAAAGTCCAATCTCTTTCTCATCACCAGAAATTGCCTCCAAGTATGAAGCAAGGGCAGTGGTAGGTCTCACCTAATTGTTTACCCTTCTCTCAGGGATCACAACCCTGTGCTTTTTAGCCAGTGTCTGAAAAAAATATTTCATATGTTTTGTTCAACTTTCTAATTGATTATAGCAAGAGGAAAATTACTGTTGCTTCTTCATAGGTAAAAGAAAAAGTCCTGATCTTTCTAATTTTTTTTCTTTTGTCACTAGTCTGTCATGTACTGAGAAAGGTAAGGTAAAGTCTACTACTACTAACATATTTGTTTCCCTTTTAATTTCTCATAATTTATAGTTTAGAAATGTATGTTATTTGTTGCACCAGTATTTCTAGTTGTTTCATATTCATTGCAACCTGTACCATTTGGCATTACAAAGTTCTCTTCTTTGTCTGGCTTCGTTCTTTTCAGCCTCGATTTCTTAATATTAATATCATTTTTGTGCTTTGAATTTGTATTTTCCATGCCTGTAATTTACTTTTCAAACTTTATGAATTACTTTTTTTTAGGTCTGTTGCTTGTATACAGCATAGAATTGGGTTTTGTTTTTGAGACACAATTGGAGAGTCATTTTTTAAAAAATGGGTTTTTGTTTGCAATATCTCATTTGACTTTGCATTTCCTGTTTTAATATACTTTTCTAATCTTTATGTGCCTGGCTTTCTTTGTGGGTTTTTTGTGTGTTGCCTTGTGGTATCCAAGAAGGTTTGAATTTTTTTCTTTATGCTTATTTTTATTATAAGTTTATATAGACAGTGCTGTTTCTTTGGACAAATCCATTGGTTTCCAAGTATGATAAAATTATGTTTCCCATCTTTCCATCTCCCTTCCCTCTAGCAACCCATTATCTTGAACATGGCATACTTGTATACTTTACATAAACTTGTAATTCCATTACTTGTTAGCTTTGAATATTTTTTAGACTCCCAATTATAGATGAGAAAATCTGCAAACTTACTCTACTTCCCATCTAAATAACCTGTATCCCTGGATCTTATATAAATTGCATCATTCCCACAGTGTCTGGCATTGAATAATTATAATCAGATTGATCGTTTTAGCACCGTATTTTTTGTTTTTGCTTTATTTTAATTCTATAGTTAAATATATAAAATGCTCACAATAAGTCTTTTTGCTCTGACTTCTCCAATCATTTCTTTGTTGGCTAGTTGTAATAGTTTTTTTTTTTAATCCCTTGGTGAGTATACTTTATAAGTTTTGGTGCTCTTCTTTTAATTTGCTTTCAACCAATTTTTTTTCAGTTTAAAGATTTTATTTATTTATTTATTTATAGCATGGATGGGGGAGAGGCAGGGGGAGAGGGAGAGAGAGAATCTCAGGCAGACTCTGTGCTGAGTGCAAAGCCCAATGTGGGGCTCCATCTCACGACCCTGAGATCATAACCTGAGCTGAAATCAACAGTGGGATGCTAAACTGACTGGGCCACCCAGGAGCCCCTGATTTCAAACCAATTTCAAACACATACATTAGGCAAATTTATAGTGTAGTGAACAGTAACCACACAAATCACATAGAATAGAATACCCTGCCTTTTTTCCTATAGTCTGTTTTTATGGATGCTGTGCCTTTTATATTATTCCTCAAGAAATTAGATTTTTATTTCCCAGCTACTGGAGGAAGGTTCTTTCAAGGAGAGTATTTTTGCTGATATTTCTGAGGTCTGCTACCATCAGCCAGCTTGGTATTTCCTTTGCCCTGGTGCTTTTATCATCACCAAGCATAGTTTCTGCTCACCTTAGCTGCTTGGAAGCCCTCATTAGCTTTCTGAGACTGTGGATTTTTTGTCTCAGAGTTTCCCTGACATAGATTCTGTGGAGGTTTTCTCTGTTTGCACCATTGATTTTGCACAATATCCGGAAGGAAAAGAATTTGTTTCACATCACCATGTGCAAACTGGAAGTTTCCCTTTTGTCCCAACAAAGCTTATAATTTCTCTCTTCCCTTTGAGAATATGCATCTGGACAACATAACTCACTACTATGGGCTTTCTAAGCAGTTTTCTCCCTGTTTCTAGTCAATTGCAAGATTGTTCTCATCTATACTATCACTCTGTTCCCGTTAAAACTCAGCAAGTTAAGTCTGTACACAATTCAGGCTCTTGATTGTCACTTCCCTAGCTGGTCTAACCTGGCCCACATATTTACCTACAGTTTCTGGCAATGAGATGCCTTAATATTCCACTGCAGATAAGTTTAAGAAAGAGTATGAGCTTTGTGTATTTTAGTGGGTTCTAAATCAAGAGAAAATGGAATATGTGAGCTTCTGAATTGGTATTAGGATCAGGAATTTGCACCCCCACATTTCCATATCAACCAGGACCAGAAGCACAAGTATATATTTGAGAATTTTAAAAAGTGAAAATAAGTGAAAAAATCATCCTAATCTTGAGATAGTTTTCACCCTTTATACAGAATGAAATTCATAAGTTATAGCAGACTTAGCAATAAGAGAATATGAAATTCCATTGTAAATTTAAATTATCTGTTAGGTTGATTATTTTAGTAATCCTGGAAAAGAAAAAGAGTGAAAAGTGTGATTTTAAAATGCTTAGAATCCTAACCTTGTTTCCTAGCATCACTCACGAGATTGTTTGGGCTTTCAATTTGCCAGATGGTTTATATGCATGTAAAACTAGGTTTCATAATCACATTCATGTACTCCTTGTAATTTATTTACTCATTTTTTGCTCAGTATGTCTTTGGAGAGAGTAAGAAATAGAAAAATGTCACAATTGTGACAGGCAAAGCAAGCATTGTTGTCACTTTAGAAATATGACCAATTATTGAGAAACATTTTTGGTGGCCAGTATGGGTTCCTTTGATAAAAATAAATTCAAATCTATGTTTCAGACTCTATAAAGATAAAAAAATGACTTTTTCCATTTTTCAGATATGGTCTTACAAGGGGGTCACACTACAGACTATTTGTTTCTTGGAAATTTTATTTATACGGTAAGATCACCCATATGATTCAATCACTTTTTCTAGTTTTTAATTGAAAAATTCAAGCATTATAAGAATTTCATAAATTTTAATTCTGCCTCATGCTCCAATACCTTTTCCAAAAAGGAACTATTACAGTGGTTGCATATGCATGTGTGTATATGTGTGGGAGTATATGTATAATTTCTAGAAATATGAAATACATTTAACAAATGTATATGTCCTCCCTTTTTTGTACAGGTAGGGAGGTGCCTTCTATATCTTGTTTTTTCACTATACAATATGCCTTGGTGATGGCTTCAAGCCAGCCCATAAATATCTATTTCATTCTTTCAGGTCTGCTTATATGACTAACTCACCACTATTTATTTAGCCAGTCTCCTATTAGTGGACCTTGAGATTGTTTGGGGTCCTTTGCCATTGCCAACAATGCTGCAAAGATTATCCTTTATGCCCATGAGTAAGTATATCTGTAGGATAAATTTCTAGAAGTGTAATTGCTGGATCAGAGAGTATTGTGAATTTTGAAAATCATTACTAAATTATCCCCTAGAGAGGTTCTTCTTATAACAACTAGTTATAAGAATATCAGTTTCCCTAAGCCCCTATGGGTGTTAGTCTTATCACACTTTTTGATCTAGTAGGTAAAATGGTATTCTATCACAGTTTTTGCCTTGAAGAAAAGCATATTTTCATGAAAAACCACTTTCATTTCTTCTTTTGTGAAGGCTTATTGAATTACTTTAGCAGTCCTATTATTTTGTTGGTCTTTTTATTATTAGTAGTAGATATTTATATGTTAAGGATGTTAATTTTTTTTCTCACATTTGTTACAAAAATATATTCTGTTTTACATTTTCACTTTTCATGGCATTTTTGTCACACATATATTCTTCCGATTAGTTTTCTGTAGTTAAATTTATTGATATTTTGCTTTATGGCTTCTGAGTTTTGTGTCTGCCACTAATTTAACTCATAATTCCTAAAATTATAGATGTGTATTTAACTGTATGTTATCCCTTTTGTATGCAAGTAGAAACATATCCCTCTGCATGTTATTCCTTTTAACAACATATGTTGGAACAAGAAAACTACAAACCATTTTTCCTCATGTTTTCTTCTATGTAAGAAGCAATTTATTGGCAAATTGCCTCTTTTCACTTTAGCTGGTTGTCTTTATTATTTCATGTTATTGGGTGTGGCTTTTAACTCTATATTATATAGTCCTAAACATCAAATGTGGTTAGATAGTAGTGTCTTATTTATTTGGACATACTCATACAGCAAATTTCTTTCTTTTCGGACCTCCTCACATACAGACATGCATGCATATATACAAAGGTACAAGATAGTCCTTAAGATGCCAGAGTAAATTGATCTCATGGAATCTCTATCTCCCAAGGCAAAAAAAAAGTATAGATAGTAAAACCACCACCAACAAATTATAGCAAAATAAATTTAGCGTAGCAATTAAAGAAGGAAAGGGGACTAGACCAATGCTAAATATGAGATGCCAAAGGAGAGATGGTAGAGTTGGCAGGGTCAGCATGGTGAGGTCATTAACTCAGCCTTCATGATACACTGTTCCCAGTGCCAGTGGGTTTGAGGAAGTACTAGGCCCAAAGATAGTGCCTGGAGGAATACAGTAAACCTCCAGGGAGGTAGAGTCCACCCTAATGCTTTCAGAGAATTAAAGAAGGCCAATGGAACTAGAGCACAGTGTGAACGTGTGTTGGGCAAGGGAGGTTCAGGATAATGGCGAAGATGAACTTGGAGCAGTAGGTAGAGGCCAGTGCTTGGGCACCTTTAAGGTTTTGGAATAGTTTAGATGAGATGATGGAGGCTAGCTGGGATGCTGAATCTAGAGCTAGGGAGTGGACATAAAGTCTGCTTCAAAAGTAGGACTTTAAACACTCAGTGTACGTCACACATCTGTTGCACAGGAACCCACACTGTGACAAAATCATACTTAATGAAACACTTAGGGCTTTTTTTTTTTTTTTTTTGAGATTAAGAAAGTTGCTCAGTATTACCGCCTCTCTCCAACACTGTGGAGGAGTTACTAACCAACACAATAAGAAGATGAGAAAAGGAGCACAAGTCTTAGCAAGGGGAAAAATTGGTTTTAAATCAGAGGTGATACAAGTGTACACAAAAAATACAAAAAATTCTACAAATAAAATATCACAATTAATAAAAGAGGTTGGCAATTTGCTGGATATTGGCCAATGTTTTAAAAAACCAATTATATTTCAACATACCAGCAGCAAATATTTAGAAAATAAAAAAATTTATATACTATTTTACCATAGTATCCAACAAAGGAAAAACATAAACAAATTTAAAAAATGATGTCCAAGACCTCTGAGGAAAATTAGAAGACTTTATTGGAGACATTAAGAACATCTAAATGGAGAAATATACCATGCTCATTAGTTGGAATACTCAATACTATGAGGAAGTCAGCTCTCCTCAAATTGATTTATAGATTCATTATAATCCCAGTCAAAAGCCCCAAGTGCCTGACGGGCTATTTCTAAAATATGTATATATGAAATGCAAAAGGCCAAGAATAGCCAAAATGTTCTTTATGATGATTTCAATCTACCCTGTTCAACTGTGCTTTTTATCAATAGCACTTGGATTTCTAATGAGAAAGAAATTTTCCGTGCTATTTATAAAAAATATAAATATATATATGATATAAACATGATTTTTGTCATGTTAAAAGGGCTTCTAAATACGAAACATTTATTGAAAAGTACTACATTCTGTCCTCAATTAAAACCTAGCAAAACCTATGAAACCAGAATTCACTGGACATGGAGAACAGGAATGGATGGGAGGAATCAGGGAGGGAGTGAGGTAACATGGATTCTAGTGGAAATTTTAATACATTTTTCCAATCTGTTTCCCCTTCTCATCTCCGTGCACAGTATGTAATTGTTACTGTCTGTCTGAAAGCTGGTTTGGAGACACTATCTTGGAATAAAGTGAGTATTCTTGAGGGTATTTCCTTAATCCAGTATAGTTGTTTGCATGTTGATTTACTTTTAAGGTTTAGAAAAGTAGTAAGCATTTTCTTTCCTGGTCTTCATATTTTACCTTCTTTTGTTTTGCATAGTCAAGTGATTTAAACTGGATGGTGGCATATTAGCAATCTAATGTCTTTAAAATATTCATTTCCCTGCCTTACATCTTAGAAATAGATTCAATTTATCATGACATTAGAGATTCTTACATTATCATTACATGAGATCCTTAATTCATTGTTATTATCAAGGAACAGAATGATAGTGGAAAATTTAGCAAAAACAGAAAAAGAAAGAAATACAAATTACCCATACCTTTCTGTATCAGTGACATGGACATTTTAGTTTTTGTTCTATTCTTTCAGCCTTTGTTTTACATGTGCTTGGTTTGGCTTGGTTTTCTTTTCATAAAAAGAGAATTCTAAGGTACCTAATATTTTGTAATTTGCTTTTTTCACTTAATACTAGATCTTTAACATTTTTCTATATCTTTAATATTTATATCTCACTATATAATATTGTATCACCTGGATGCTTATTATTTACATTATTTTTAGAATAATTGTTTTAATTTCTGTTACTATAAATAATATATAATCAGTACTGTTATGAACACAAATATGCGTGTACTTACAGACATGAGTAATAATTTCCCTAGGATACTATTAAAAGTAGAACTTCTGATATGTAGAATGTTTTTATGAACTGCTGAATAATTTAAGTGAATCTGTATGTAAGTACATATACACACATATACCCATAAAAATAAGTTGTTTTCCAAGTTGTACTCAAAAGTTTATGAGACAAAATGAATTTTTATCAGCCTGTCACCTTTGGAGAGCTTAGATTACGTAGCATATCGTGTATTTCTTCTCCAATGTATAGAGTTCTTACTGTCCCTCTCCCTAATGCAACATCAACACAATGTTGGGACTGAAGCATTCTGAACAAAAACATTTTATTAGCAATACATAAGACACACCAGTTGTGTGTATTATACTGCCTTAAGGTAACACAAACGATGATTTTCTATTCCTCCTTTTAATTATTGTTAAATTCTCTTCGGTAAGAGTGTTTGATCCATGATCACCTACACAATCTGCATATGGTGAATCTCATTTATGAATAAGGTAGTATTTTAAGGCCAAAACAGACTTAACAAAACTCTTCTGGCCTATGAGCTACCAGGCTCCTGCCCTCCAGCTCACATGCTGGTTAGGAAGGAACCTGGGAACTGGGGCAGGAAAGAAAAGGGACTGGTTTTCAATTTTGGTCATAGGCTACTCTACCCCATGGGGAAGGTCGAGGAGGGAGCCCGTACTTCTTCACTGGAGAAGAGTGCTGGCAGCCACTGTTTAGTTCAGAGAATGAGCCAGGGCAGAGAGAGATAACAAAATATATCTCAGAGCAGCAATGGTGGCTTGCTGCTGCCCCCAAGGTGATGGTCCTGATGGAAACCGACCTGAAAATTCTTTTTAAGCCGCAAAAAATGCCTTGCATTGCAGCCCATGTGTTAATGCCAACAATAAGGGAATGGTTACATGAAAATACACTGAAGTGCTTGAAAAATTTAAAGCTCACAGTCTTGAGCTGATTCTCTTCTCCATCATCTCCTGCATGATCACAAGAAAGAGCCCTCAGGAGACCAGTTCTATTTAATGAGAGAGAAATTCTCTAAGAGATTCTTTTTTTATTATTATGTTATGTTAATCACCATACATTACATCATTAGTTTTTGATGTAGTGTTCCATGATTAAGAGATTATTTCTAAAGAGTCTAAAAAACTGCCTTTGAAAATGACTCATAAAGAAGTAAAAATAAATACTCTGAGAAAATAGCAGATCGGGTTTTTTTCCTCATTTTTGTTTTTCAGATAGGATTAAGTAATGAGCAGTACCTAATAGGATGAGAGCACTTGAGCTCTTAAGAAATCATCTTGTCTCTCAAATCACTGATTTATACACAGATGGTAACTCTGAGGTGCCCAGCACAGCCAGGTTTAGAACAGAGGTCTCCTATTCATTTTCCTTATGATTCCTCTGCTAACACAAATCGTACAAGGCAACAGATCAGTTCAACAGAAGGACCTACCTCCTTAGCATTAACCATTAAGAATTTGTCACAGTTCCCAGCCCCAGGCACAGACAGTGATCCTTCAGCCAACACCCTCAATCTGAATGATATACACACTTGATATGCACAGAAAACCTTCCAGTTTCAAACTAAGAGTCACAACTTCTGCCATTGTCCCAGAATTATTCATGCAGAACAGATACGATAGGGTCAAATTTTTAGCCCTCTTAATGATTTCTGTTCAAACTTTTTTTTCTGAAGAGATCTTTGTTTTAATAAGTGGGCAGAAGCAGAAGTCTCATTGAATAACCTATCAATTGTATGAACCAATTCTGATTGAGAGTTGACAGTTTCACTGAAGACATTAAATATCACTTGGCTTAGGTGACAAGGTACAGTTGTTTTAGATACTTTAAACAATGGCTCCTTGAATCCACAGCAAAATATGTTAGAAAGGAAGTCTCAAGTATCAAGAAATCAAAAGATTATAATTTTCTTCATCTGAATACATATGGCCTAGACAAATGATTTTGTCAGTTGATAGTTATTTTTTTCTTTTAAATGGAAAAGCTTGAAGTGTTTCTGTAATATTTTTCTTTCTGCAGTTTAGTCATTTGGCCATTTGGGGAAGCATACTTATATGGCTGGTGTTTTTGGCAATTTACTCTTTCGTATGGCCCACCATTCCTATTGCTCCTGAAATGAGAGGACAGGTTAGTTTTATTAATTGTCAGTGGTGAGTATACTTTACATCCCTTTTGAAAACTTATGTTTGTTAATAGTAAAAGCTTATGTTATCTGCTCTCAGAGTGATTTGGAAAGAGAAGAAAAAAATCAACGCAATTAGAAATAGTTGGTGATCCAGCTAAATTCTGGTTGATGTTTTAAGTATTATTTTATCTAAAATCTCATTACCTCAAACTATATATGTTAACCATGGTTTCCAAACTTTTTATCTTTTGTGCATAACTGATAAAAGCTATAATCACTTCAGGATCATCCAAAATAGCTAATACTGTAATTATATTTTTTATGTAATGTGCTATGTGCTATTTGGTACTTGGAAAGGACACATGACAAATAAGAAAACATTTTAAGATTTTATTTGTTTGTTTGACAGAGAGATAGAGAGCACAAGTAGGCAGAGCGGCAGGCAGAGGGAGAGAGAGAAGCAGGCCCCGCCCAAAGCAGGACTCATTCCCAGGACCCTGGGATCATAACCTGAGCCAAAGGCAGACGCTTAACTGACTGAGCCACCCAGGCACCCATGAAAACATTTTTATTTGAAATGTTTAACCAGAATTCACATTCCTTGGAGCTCCAGAAGCTCCAGCTTCTAAATATTTTAAAGTTTCATGAAACTGTTACTTTGCTTATATCAAACCTCAGAAGTGATATAGTTTTTAGACTTTTACAATTTTTTACATATTTCTAAATTCTACTTTGTTTATACTTATAATGGAGGATTAGGCCTGTGATGCTTAGATATGAATCACAGAATCACATGATTGTAGGACTAGAAATAACCTTGGTCCAAAGTCAGTCAGTTACCAGCTAGGGAAACGCAGGTCCAGAGTTGCCCAGTTCAATCCCTGTCTGTTTGCCTATCTGTCATACTGTCTTTCTCTGTGGAAATAAGAGATGATCCTTGTACCCCTGGCCTGTGTCAGCCCAATTCTCAGGAAATAAGAATTTTAAGAGACTTCCTGTTTCAGCCACGACTAAGTGTCCAGTATTGGAAAATCCTGACAAAAACAACTCTAAAAACTAGAATATTTCTTCAAATAAGAATTATTTGAAGACATTGGCTAGAAACCAACAGAGGTAATACTTGAGGATATGATTCTTGAATGAAGGGAAGCCTTTCCCTTCCTTATCTTGGCATCTTCCCTATGAGTATTTCTCAACTTGCAGTACAAGAAAAGGAGCCCAAAGTTAATGCAGTGATCTTACTGGGAGGAGGAGGTAGAATTCAGAGTTTCAGGCTGCTGAAATGCCTGTAACTTGAGGGACAAAACCCTCAAGAAGACATAGCCATAGAGAAGTGAGAGGCGTAGGCACAGAACCAGGGAAAGACTTTGATAGGGCCAAGGGTAGTTTGAAGCTTGGTTTTGCCCTTAACTATCATGGCCTTATTCCAGGGTGTAGTACTTTCTTCTAATTTGAGGCATTTAGTTCTAGGGCATGGCTTTTTCTGGGATCTCAAGAAGACTGGATATTTACCAAGAGCATTCCCACTTGACAAGATTTAGACTACAATCTCTATCTCCCCAACATTGGGTGGGCACCAAATCTTGCTTGGTTTTTCAACCTGCTATCTGTTTTCTGCTGAGTCTCTGAAAGTCTCAATATACTCATGCACAGCTTAAAAGTCAGTCCAGGGGTGACTGGGTGGTTCAGGCAGTTAAGCATCTGCCTTCAGCTCAGGTTATGATCCCAGGGTCCTGAGATCAAGCCCCATGTTGGGCTCCCTGCTCAGCAGGGAGCCTGCTTCTTCCTCTTCCTCTGCCTGTTGCTTCCCCTGCTTCTGCGTGCACTCTCCCTCTCTCTTTCAAATAAAGAAAATCCTTTAAAAAATTTAAAAGTCAGTCCAGGAGTTAAGGGCAATTGCCATACTTCATTTATATGTCAGAGAGGAAATTGGACATTATGAACTAAATGAAAATGAAAACATGATGTATCAAAATTTATAAGATGCAGCTGATGTACTTAGAGGGAAATTTTTAGCACTATATCTGTAAAAAAGAATGTTTTCAAATAAACAGCCCTAGCTTCCACATTAAGGAACTAGAAAAAGGACAAATGAAACCCAACTGAGAAGAAGAAAGTAAATAATAAAGATAAAATGACCAAATTATACAATGGGCAAAATATTCAAATAGATACTTCACCAAAGAATATATAGGAATAAAAAGCAAATGAAAAGATGCTCAACATCATTAGTTATGAGGTAAATACAAATTAAAACCAAAATGAGATAACAACACGCAACTATTAGCATGGCTAAAATTATAAAAATGTCAACACCAAATGTTGCTGAGGATGTGGAGCAATCGCAACTCTCATATGCTGCTCATAAGAATGTAAAATGGTACAACTGATTTGGAAAGCAGTTCGGCAGTTTCATAAAGGTGTAACGTACATGTACATAAGACCCTGTCATTCCACTCCCTGTGAAGGCATATGTCCACACAAAGACTTGAACATGAATATTCATAGCAACTTTGTTTGCAATGGCCAAAACTAGAAACAACCCAAAAGTGCATTGGACAGGTGAATGAAAAGACAAATCACCATACAATAGACTATTATTCAGCAATAAAAAGGAAACAAAAAAACTATTGACCCATACAACGACATGGATGGCTCTCAAAATAATTATGTTAAAAGAAATAAACCAGGCCAAAAAGTTTGCAAACTGTATGGATCTGTTTATAAAAATTCCCAACAAATTTATAGTGGCAGAAAGCAGACCAGTGGTTAACTGGAGACAGGGTGCTGGGTGGTATGTGGCAGGGAAGGGCAGGAAGGAATGCTCACATTGCAGGATAAGGAGACTCCTGGGGTGCTAGATATATTCTTGATTGTGGTAATGATCTTATTACCATAATGTATGTCAAACATGTCAAATTGTTCACTTTAATTTGACATGTCTGTCAAATTTTATGTTCAGTATATTGTAAGCCAATCATGCCTTGATAAGCTTCTTTAAATAATATTTAAATGAGCCCTAATTCATAAATGTGGTGAAGTAAGTACTGTAGTAAGGGAATGGTGATAAGCTCATTTTGTTCCTATTTTAGGAGAGAATATTTATATTGTCATAAATTCTGCATTAAAATTGAGAATTTTAGTGAAAAATAGAGCTTTTTCCCTAAGATCAGGAATAAGACAAGCATATCCACTCTCACCACTTCTATTCAACATAGTACTGGAAGCCCTAGCCACAGCAATCAGACAAGAAAAATAAAAGACACACAAATTGGTAAGGAAGAAGTAAAACTGTCACTATTTGCAAATGACATGATACTATATACAGAATACCCTGAGGACTCCACCAAAAAAAACTACTGGAACAGGTAAATGAATTCAGTAAGGTCACAGGATACAAAATTAATATACAGAAATCAGTTGCATTTCTATATGCTAATAATGAAGTAGCAGAAAGAGAAATTAAGAAAACAATCCACTTACAATTGCACCAAAAATAATACCCAGGAATAAACTTAACCAAGGAGGTGACAGGTCTGTACTCTGAAAACTATATAACATTGATGAAAGAAATTGAAGATGACAAACAAATGGGAAGATATTCCGTGCTCATGGATTGGGAGAACACATACTGTTAAAATGTATCACCCAAAACAATCAGCACATTTAGTGCAATCCCTAACAAAATACCAACAGTATTTTTCACAGAACTACAACAAATAATCCTAAAATTTGTATGGAACCAGGAAAGACTCTGAATAGCCAAAGCAATATTGAAAAAGAAGAACAGGGCTACCTGGGTGGCTCAGTTCGTTAAGCGTCTGGCTCTTGATTTCATCTCAGGTCATGATCTCACAGTTGTGAAATCAAGCCCCATGTCGGGCTCCACACTTGGTTGTGGAACCTGCTTAAGATTTTCTCACTCCCTCTCCCTCCCCCCCCAGCTCTCTGTCTGTCTCTCTCTCAAGAAAAAGAAGAACAAACCCAGAAGTATCACAATCCCAGATTTCAAGATACTACAAATCTATAGTAATCAAAGCAGTACGGTACTGGCACAAAAATAGACACATATATCAATGGAACAGAATAGAGAACCCAGAAATAAACTCATGATTACCTGGTCAATTATTAATCTTCAACAAAGGAGGCAAGAATATGCCATGGGAAAAAAGACACTCACTTCAACAAATGTTGTTGGGAAAATTGGATGGCTACATGCAAAAGAATGAAACTGGACCACTTTTTACACCATACACAAAAATAAACTAAAATTGACTAATTTATTTATTTATTTATTTTTAAAGGTTATTTTTTCTTTTGAATGGGCCACACTTTCCTATTTCTTTGTATGTCTTATGAATTTTTTGTTGAACACTGAAAATTTAAATCTAATAATGTGGTAACTCTGGAAATAAAATTTTCCCTTCTCCCCAAGTTTTGCTGCTTTTTGTTATTTTTGTTTGTTTGTTGTAGGCTGCCTCTGTGCTGAGGATCAACTTGAGGCATACATTTACTGTCCTCTTAGGTCTTTTCTAGACTTCTCCCTGGGCATAAGTGGTCACTTTTTAATTTTACTTGTATATATAGCTATTTTTGAATGTCCTAGTTTTAAATATGTCTGGCTCCTAAAAGGGGAAAAATGAAAAAAATGGAGTGGAAAAAGAGTTCTGGTGCTTTAAGGCCCTCTGAAGTCACTTCAGCCAGAGGGGAGGGGCTTGGAACAATGCAGGGATGTACAAAACTTGCTGTCTGCCTCTTTGCACCTCTGTGATCAGAAGCAGCAATCAGTGATCAAAGACCTCCAATATTTGGATAACAGCTTCCTTTCCCCCAGCCAGCTTCCCCTAACCTGTATGCAAGATGCTCCAGAAATATGTGACTGGGAGTATATGATGGGTAGCTGCTACTACTGGGTAGTGCTAAGAGCTGAAATTGACCAAAGCTAAACACAATTTACCATGCAAGTCACCCCCTGGAATATGCCAGCCTTCAACGGATTTCAGAGTCCAAAAACAGACACATTCTAGGAGTGCAGTTTTGTTGTCTAGGGGGAAGACAGATCCCCATTGCTGCTTATTCTGCCATCATCCTAGAATACTGTTACATTTATTTCTGCTCTGGTATTTATTATTGCCTTCCTTTTGGCTGTGGGCTTAGTTGTTCTTGTTTTTCTAGTTCCTTAAGTTGTTAAGTTAGATTGTTTGAGATCTCTTTTTTCTTGATATAAACATTTATTGCTATAAACTTCTTTCTTAAAATTGCTTTTATCATACCCCAATTTTGATACATTGTGTTCTCACTTTTGTTTGTCTAAAGATACTTTCCAATTTCCTTTTCTGTTTCTCAACTATTTTTGTTGAGCTTTGTTTTTTAATTAAAGTATAATTAACCTACAGTGTTATATTAATTTCAAGTGTATAACATAGTGATTCAATAACTCTATATGTTATGCTATGCTCACTTCCAAGTGTAACTACCATCTATCACCATACAATGCTATTATGATATCCTTGACTATATTCACTGTGGTATACCTTTAATACCATGACTTATTCATTCCATTAGTGGAATTACTGGATCATATAGTGTTTCTTTTTTAATTTTTGAAGGACCTCCATACTGTTTTCCACAGTGGCTTGCACCAATTTACATTCCTGACAGTGCATGAGGATTCCTTTTTCTCCACATCCTCACCAACATTTGTTATTTTTTGTTTTAATTCTAGCCATTCTGACAGGTATAAGGTGTGGTTTTGACCTGCCATTTCTCTGATGATTAGGGATGTTGGGCATCCTTTCATGTGTCTATTGACTGTCTCCAAATCTTCCTTAGAAAAATGTCTGTTTGGGTCCTCTGCCAATTTTTAGTTGAAATATTTGTTTCTTTTCTTTTTTTTGGTGTTGACTTCTATAAGTTCTTTATGTATTTTGGATTTTAATTTCTGATTGGATATATGATTTGCAAATATCTCCCATTCAGTAGGTTGTCTTTTTGCTTTGTGGCCCAAGATGTGATCTATCCTGTAGAGTGTTCCATGTGCACTGGAAAGGAATGTGTATTCTTGTGCTGTTGGATCAAATGTTCTGTATGTGTCTATAAGGTCCATCTTGTCTATTGTGTTATTCAGGTAAGCTGTTTCCTTATTGAATTTTCCGTCCAAATGATCTAGCCATTGTTGAAAGTGAAGTATTGAATTCCTACTATTATTATATTGCTCTGACTTTGCCCCTTCAGTTTTGTTAGTATCTGGTTTAAATATTTAGGTGCACCAATGTTAGGTGCAAAAAAATTTACAATTCTTATATCCTCTTAATGAATTGACCCTCATACTATACAGTGACCTTCTTTGTCTCTTATGACCAATTTGGCCTGAATGTCATTTTAGCTAATATGTATAGTCACTCTTGCTCTCTTTTGGTTACCATTTACTTGTAATATATTTTTCAATAACTTTACTTTGTGCCTAAGTGTCCTTAAAGCTGAAGTGAGTCTCTTATCAGCAGCATACTGTTAGATCCTATTTTTGTTTTTAGATTTTATTTATTTGAGAGAACATGCATAAGCTGGGGGTGGGGAGGGGCAGAGGGAGAAACAGATTCCCCACTGAACAGAGAGCCCAGTGCAGGGCTTGTTCCCGGGACCCTGGATCATGACTTGAGCTGAAGGCAGATGCTTAGCTGACCGAGCCACCCAGGCACACCTGGATCTTATTTTTTTATCCATTCAGTCACTCTGGGTCTTTTGATTGGAGAATTTAATCCATTTACATTTGAAGTAATTACAGATAGGTAAGGACTTACTATTGCCATTTTAACAAAATTTATCATTTTCACAGTTCCTAAAGATAAAGCACAGAATGCCACATAGGGCCACAAGGGAAAGATAGCAGGGTGGTCAGGAGGCAGAACACAGGAGCTGGGGAGCACTTAGGCCTTGCCTTTATTGGGGTTTCCATCAGAAAAGCAAGGCAGAGCAGGGTAAACAACCCAGGAATGGCTAGTTTGAGTGATTTTTGCAGGATTTGGGCTAGAGGTGGTTTCTAGTTGCCTGGTCCCTGGTTCTGGGATGATTATGGCAAAGGAATATTGCCTCCTGGGGTGTATGGGCCAGTTAGAGGAGATAGGGCTGTGGATTTAGCCCTTGAGTTTGCAGATCAAAAGCATCCTCCCAGTTAAGATCTCACTATCTCTAAGAACAGACTAGCCCTGGGAGGGGCAGTCTCCAGATAGAAAGGTTTTTTAAGATGTTGAAATATTAGAATATACAGAAAATTAAAAATATATAAATAGTACAGAGCCTTACCCAGTCTCAAGTCAGTACAGTCCTTATTGAATTAAAGTGATCTGTTAGTTACCAATTTGTCAGGCAGAGAGAAGAGTGAATTTTTTCAGGGGACTATAATGGCAGAATTGCCTTACACACAATGTCTGGAAGTTAAAGTTGTATTGCTAGGGAATATTGCTAGGTAATACTCTTGCATTCCTGAGATATGACTTATTTGATCAAAATATTTAGTTGGTTGTTTATAGAATATACTATTAAATTAAGCTAGCTAATACTATATTTAGGCTTTATGTACTCACATTGGTTTAGTAGTTCTAGACTCTTTGACTGCATCCATACCTGCATCTCCAGGTTTTTGTGGAGGAGAAGGGAAACTGAAATTTGCACTTTCTACCCAATACTGACAAACTAAAAGATTCCTATTTAAAAATTCTTTATTTCTGTTTATTTGCAGGTCAATATGGTCCTGGTTTGTCCACACTTCTGGCTGGGTTTTTTCATAGTCCCCATTGTGTGCCTGATTCTAAATTTAATATGGAAATTGTAAGTTGAAAAATGAAGTAGTAACCAAAAGATATGTTGTCATGGTTAATTGTCCTTTTCCAATTATACGGTTTTCAAGTTAAAGTAAATTTAAAAATCTGTCATTTTATGAATATTAAAAATCATGGAACTTTTAGAGGAAGTAAATGCCCTCTGCCTTTGCCACTGACTTACCAGCAATCAACTTAGGGGGAAAAAAAAAGATGGAATCAAAATTCACAAGAGGTAAAATTTGTAGTGATATTACCTCGTTTGTGATTTTTTTCTGAAAGGTCATCCATTTACTGTTTAGAAGTGGGAATTATATAACTTCTCTCCACTTTAGAAGAACCAAAACCTGATATCAGAGGATCATAGATTAAAAGCTAATAATAAGAAATAGGAGGGAGATATTCTAATTAGAAAGACATTCTTCACTTTTTAAAAACATTTGGAATAAGAATCTGTCAAATATCGTTCTCCCAGAATATGTAACTATTAGATTACAGAATCCTCCCACTTTTTTTTTTTTTTAACAAATCCAACAGGAAAAAAAAGCTTTAAACTAAGGTGCTAGAAATCCCTGCAATCCCTAATGTGGGACAAAAAATCCATGAAATTACAAGATTTCAAATCAGAAATAACTTACATAAGATCATTGTACATAATCTGCAACATAAACAGAGATCTGAAACATTACAAATTTCAAACTAAGAAGCAGAGAAAGGAATTTCTAGAAAGGATAAAATTAATTTTGCTTTTTAATGTCCAATTCTTCCTTAATCCTTCAATGTATCAGGGCAAACACAATTATTTGAGAAAATGTGCCCTTGGATCCAAAAAGATGTACAAATGAGCATTTGGACATAATTTGTTTAGAAATTGGGTACCACCTCCATGAATTTAAATGGATTCCTCTGGAAGTGAGGGCTGAGATGCATCTGCCACTACTGTTTTCCAGGAAACTTTGCCTAGTAAATTCCATAGTTATGTAAGGATACCAAATTTTTGCTTGATAATGTGTAACTGTGAGATGGCAAAATTTAATACTAATATCCCTGAAAAATTTTTGGAAAGTGATCCATGTTATTGAATGAAGGTCTTAACTTGGATCTTTTAAAACCTATGGTCTCACTCATATGTGGAACATAAGGAACAGCATGGAAAACCACAGGGGAAGGGAGGGGAAACTGAAGGGGAAAACAGAGAGGGAGACAAACCATGAGAGACTCTGGACTCTAGGGAAACAAACAGGGTTTTAGAGGGGAAGGGGGTTGAAGGGATGGAGTAACCTGGTTATAGGTATTAAGGAGGGCACTTGTGGTGATGAGCACTGGGTGTTATTGTCAACTAATGAATCATTGAACACTACATCAAAAACTAATGATGTTATTAGAGCCACCACTAACTGAAGATAATAAAAATAAATAAATAAAAATAAAATTGGGGGGGAGGAGCAAGATGGCAGAGGAGTAGGAGACCTAAATTTCGTTCTGGTCCCAGGAATTCAGCTAGATAGGGATCAGACCATTCTGAACACCTACAAACTCAATAGGAGATTGAAGAAAAGAACAGCAGCAACTCTCTGAAAAAAGTGATCACTTTCTGGAAGGTAGGACATGCGGAGAAGTGAATCCAGGCGATATTTGGGAGGATAGACAGCAGGGAGGGGACCTCCGTCAGTTGCTACCAGGAAGTGATAGAGCAGTGGAGCACAAAGTTGGAACTTTTAGAAGTCGGCTCCGCTGAGGGACGTCGCTCCAGTGGCTAAGCGGGGGGTGGAAACTTCACGGGACAGTGTGGTCTCAGGACCCTCGGGGTCACAGAAAGACGGGGGTGCCTGAGTGCGGCAGAGTGCCCAGGTATCGGAGCAGGGAAGCCAGCTGCAGACACAGAGCCAAGGAGTGGGCTCTCAGCTCGGGGTTGCCATAAACTGTGATTCGCGACACAGTCGGGCCATTGCTCCTCCAGGAGGGACCCAACAAGCGGCAGATCCGGGGAGACTCTCCCTCCTCCCCTGGGAGGAGCGGCGCAGAAGTGGGCCGCAGGGATCTGCTTGGTTTGGAGACTCCACACGGGGTCGTGTGCCAGAGACAGAAACTCTCAGTCACAGGCCAGGTGAGCACGGGGTGCGGCCAGAGACCAGGGAGATGGGAGTGACTGCTTTTCTCTGGGGCTCACTGAAGAGTGGGGCCAAGTTTTGGCTCCTCCAGGCGGAGATTGGGAGGCTGCCATTTTCACTCTCGTCCTCCAAAGCTGTACGGAAAGCTTGCAGGGAACAGAAGCTCCCGAGAGCAAACCCAAGCAGATTACTTAGCCCAGACTGGCAAGGGAGGGACAATTCTGCCTCCAGCAAAGACATTTGGGAACCATGGCAACAGGCCCCTCCCCCAGAAGATCAGCAAGAACAGCCAGCGAAGATCTAGTTTACCAATCAATGAGAATGGCAGAACTCCAGCAGTAGAGGAATACTGCACATAGAATCCATGGCTTTTTTCCCATGATTCTTTAGTCCTTCAAAGTTAACTTTTTTAATTTTCTTTAATTTTCCTTTTTCCCTTTTTCAACCAATATCTTATCAATCCCTTTTTTAAAAATCTTTTTTATTTTTCATTTTTAGAGTCATATTCTATCCCTTCATCATAGTTAACCTTATTTTTGGTATATAGGTAAGTTGTTCTCTCTTTAAAATTTTGGGATACAATTTTTTCTAACAGACCAAAATATACCCTAAATCTCTAGTGTATGGCTTTGTTCTGGTCTCCTGCCTGATCACATTCTCTCCCCCCCCCTTTTTTTAAATTCCTTTTCTTTCTTTTTCAAACCAACTTATTAATTTCTTTTATAAAATCTTTTATACTTTTTATCTTTATAGTCATATTCCATCCCTTCATCGTATTTACCCTTATTTTTGTACATATATAAGTTTTTCTTTCTTTAAAACTTTAGGAGGTACTTTGTTCTAACAGACGAAAATACACCCAAAATCTAGTGTGGGGCACTGATCTATGCACCAGCCTGATCATATTTGATCATATTCTTTTTTTTTTTAACCTTTTTTCTTTTTCTTTCTTTCTTTCCCTTTCTTTTCCCCTGGCTTCAGGTCTCTTCTGATTTGTTTAGTGTATATTTTTCTGGGGTCATTGTTACCCTGTTAGCATTTTGTTCTCTCATTCATCTATTGTCCTCTGGACAAAATGACAAGAAGGAAAAAATCACCTCAACAAAAAGAACAAGGGGAAGTACCGACTGACAGGGACCTAACCAATACGGACATTAGTAAGATGTCAGAACTAGAGTTCAGAATGACGATTTTAAAAATACCAGCTGGGCTTGAAAACATGGAAGATATTAGAGAAACCCTTTCTGGAGAAATAAAAGAACTGAAATCTAACCAAGTTGAAATTAAAAAGGCTATTAATGAGGTGCAATAAAAAATGGAGACTCTAACTGCTAGGATAAATGAAGCAGAAGAGAGAATTAGTGATATAGAAAACCAAATGATGGAAAATAAAGAGGCTGAGAATAAGAGAGATAAACAACTACCGGATCATGAAGGCAGAATTTGAGAGATAAGTGATACCATAAGACAAAACAATATTAGAATAATTGGGATCCCAGAAGAAGAAGAAAGAGAGAGAGGGGCAGAAGGTATATTGGAGCAAATTATAGCAGAGAACTTCCCTAATTTGGGGAAGGAAACAGGCATCAAAATCCAGGAGGCACAGAGAACCCCTCTCAAAATCAGTAAAAATAGGTCAACACCCCAACATCTAATAGTAAAACGTACGAGTCTCAGAGACAAAGAGAAAATCCTGAAAGCAGCTTGGGACAAGAGATCTGTAACCTACAATGGTAGAAACATTAGATTGGCAACGGACCTATCCACAGAGACCTGGCAGGCCAGAAAGGATGGGCATGATATATTCAGAGCACTTAATGAGAAAAATATGCAGTCAAGAATACTGTATCCAGCTAGGCTGTCATTGAAAATAGAAGGAGAGAGAAAAAGCTTCCAGGACAAACAAAAACTAAAGGAATTTGTAAACACAAAGCCAGCCCTACAAGAAATATTGAGAGGGGTCCTCTAAGCAAAGAGAGAGGCTAAAAGTACCATAGACCAGAAAGGAACACAGAGAATATACAGTAACAGTCACCTTACAGGCAATACAATGGCACTAAATTCATATCTTTCAATAGTTACCCTGAATGTAAATGGGCTAAATGCCCCAGTCAAAAGACACAAGACCCATTGATATGCTGTCTGCAAGAGATTCATTTTAGACCCAAAGACACCTCCAGATTGAAAGTGAGGGGGTGGAAAACCATTTACCATGCTAATGGACACCAAAAGAAAGCTGAGGTGGCAATCCTTATATCAGACAAATTAGATTTTAAACCAAAGACTGTAATAAGGGATGAGGAAGGACACTATATCCTACTTAAAGCATCTATCCAACAAGATCTAACAATTGTAAATATCTATGCCCCTAACATGGGAGCAGCCAATTATATAAGCCAATTAATAACAAAAGCAAAGAAACACATTGACAACAATACAATAATAGCGGGGGACTTTAACAACCCCTGACTGCAATGGACAGATCATCTAAGCAAAAGATCAACAAGGATATAAAGACTTTAAATGACACACTGGACCAAATGGACTTCACAGATATATTCAGAACATTCCATCCCAAAGCAACGGAATACACATTCTTCTCTAGTGCCCATGGAACATTCTCCAGAATAGATCACATCCTAGGTCACAAATCAGGTGTCAACTGGTACCAAAATATTTGGATCATTCCTGAATATTTTCGGACCACAATGCTTTGAAACTAGAACTCATCACAAGAGGAAAGTCGGAAAGAACTCAAATACATGGAGGCTAAAGAGCATCCTACTGAAGAATGAATGGGTCAACCAGGAAATTAAAGAAGAATTTTAAAAATTCATGGAAATAAATGAAAATGAAAACACAACTGTTCAAAGTCTTTGGGATGCAGCAAAGGCAGTCCTGAGAGGAAAGTATATAGCAATACAAGCCTTTCTCAAGAAACAAGAAAGATCTCAGATACACAACCTAACCCTACACCTAAAGGAGCTGGAGTAAGAACAGCAAATAAAGCCTAAACCCAGCAGAAGAAGAGAAATAATAAAGATCACAGCAGAAATCAATGAAATAGAAACAAAAAGAACAGTAGAACAGATCAACGAAACTAGGAGCTGGTTCTTTGAAAGAATTAACAAGATTGATAAACTGCTGGCCAGACTTATCAAAAAGAAAAGAGTAAGGACCCAAATAAAACCATGAATGAAAGAGGAGAGATAACAACCAACATCAAAAAAATACAAAGAATTATAAGAACATATTATGAGCAACTCTATGCCAGCAAATTAGATAATCTGGAGGAAATGGATGCATTCCTAGAGATGTATCAACTACCAAAACTGAACCAGGAAGAAATAGAAAACCTGAACAGACCCATAACCAGTAAAGAAATTGAAGCAGTAATCAAAAATCTCCCAAACACAAAAGCCCAGGGCCAGGTGGCTTCCCAGGGGAATTCTACGGAACATTTAAAGAAGAATTAGTACCTATTCTTCTGAAACTGTTCCAAAAAATAGAAATGGAAGGAAAACTTCCAAACTCGTTTTATGAAGCCACCTTGATCCCAAAACCCGACAAAGACCCCATCAAAAAGGAGAATTACAGACCAATATCCTTGATGAACATGGATGCAAAAATTCTCACCAAGATACTAGCCAATAGGATCCAACAGTACATTCAAAGGATTATTCACCATGACCAGGTAGGATTTATCCCTGGGCTGCAAGGTTGGTTCAACATCCGCAAATCAATCAATGTGATACAATCCATTAATAAAAGAAAGAACAAGAACCATATGATCCTCTCAATAGATGCAGAAAAAGCATTTGACAAAGTACAGCATCCTCTCTTGATCAAAACTCTTCAGAGTATAGGGATAGACGGTACATACCTCAATATCATAAAAGCCATCTATGAAAAACCTACAGCGAATATCATTCTCAATGGGGAAAGACTGAGAGCTTTTTCCCTAAGGTCAGGAACGCGGCAGGGATGTCCACTGTCACCACTGCTATTCAACATAGTATTAGAAGTCCTAGCCACAGCAATCAGACAACAAAAAGAAAGAAAGGTCTCCAAATCAGCAAAGAAGTCAAACTCTCACTCTTTGCAGATGATATGGTACTTTATGTAGATAACCCAAGAGACTCCACCCCAAAACTGCTAGAACTCATACAGGAATTCAGTCAAG
>NW_027397069.1:70461734-70493798 GCF_003265705.2 Callorhinus ursinus
AGAAAGCTGAGGTGGCAATCCTTATATCAGACAAATTAGATTTTAAACCAAAGACTGTAATAAGGGATGAGGAAGGACACTATATCCTACTTAAAGCATCTATCCAACAAGATCTAACAATTGTAAATATCTATGCCCCTAACATGGGAGCAGCCAATTATATAAGCCAATTAATAACAAAAGCAAAGAAACACATTGACAACAATACAATAATAGCGGGGGACTTTAACAACCCCTGACTGCAATGGACAGATCATCTAAGCAAAAGATCAACAAGGATATAAAGACTTTAAATGACACACTGGACCAAATGGACTTCACAGATATATTCAGAACATTCCATCCCAAAGCAACGGAATACACATTCTTCTCTAGTGCCCATGGAACATTCTCCAGAATAGATCACATCCTAGGTCACAAATCAGGTGTCAACTGGTACCAAAATATTTGGATCATTCCTGAATATTTTCGGACCACAATGCTTTGAAACTAGAACTCATCACAAGAGGAAAGTCGGAAAGAACTCAAATACATGGAGGCTAAAGAGCATCCTACTGAAGAATGAATGGGTCAACCAGGAAATTAAAGAAGAATTTTAAAAATTCATGGAAATAAATGAAAATGAAAACACAACTGTTCAAAGTCTTTGGGATGCAGCAAAGGCAGTCCTGAGAGGAAAGTATATAGCAATACAAGCCTTTCTCAAGAAACAAGAAAGATCTCAGATACACAACCTAACCCTACACCTAAAGGAGCTGGAGTAAGAACAGCAAATAAAGCCTAAACCCAGCAGAAGAAGAGAAATAATAAAGATCACAGCAGAAATCAATGAAATAGAAACAAAAAGAACAGTAGAACAGATCAACGAAACTAGGAGCTGGTTCTTTGAAAGAATTAACAAGATTGATAAACTGCTGGCCAGACTTATCAAAAAGAAAAGAGTAAGGACCCAAATAAAACCATGAATGAAAGAGGAGAGATAACAACCAACATCAAAAAAATACAAAGAATTATAAGAACATATTATGAGCAACTCTATGCCAGCAAATTAGATAATCTGGAGGAAATGGATGCATTCCTAGAGATGTATCAACTACCAAAACTGAACCAGGAAGAAATAGAAAACCTGAACAGACCCATAACCAGTAAAGAAATTGAAGCAGTAATCAAAAATCTCCCAAACACAAAAGCCCAGGGCCAGGTGGCTTCCCAGGGGAATTCTACGGAACATTTAAAGAAGAATTAGTACCTATTCTTCTGAAACTGTTCCAAAAAATAGAAATGGAAGGAAAACTTCCAAACTCGTTTTATGAAGCCACCTTGATCCCAAAACCCGACAAAGACCCCATCAAAAAGGAGAATTACAGACCAATATCCTTGATGAACATGGATGCAAAAATTCTCACCAAGATACTAGCCAATAGGATCCAACAGTACATTCAAAGGATTATTCACCATGACCAGGTAGGATTTATCCCTGGGCTGCAAGGTTGGTTCAACATCCGCAAATCAATCAATGTGATACAATCCATTAATAAAAGAAAGAACAAGAACCATATGATCCTCTCAATAGATGCAGAAAAAGCATTTGACAAAGTACAGCATCCTCTCTTGATCAAAACTCTTCAGAGTATAGGGATAGACGGTACATACCTCAATATCATAAAAGCCATCTATGAAAAACCTACAGCGAATATCATTCTCAATGGGGAAAGACTGAGAGCTTTTTCCCTAAGGTCAGGAACGCGGCAGGGATGTCCACTGTCACCACTGCTATTCAACATAGTATTAGAAGTCCTAGCCACAGCAATCAGACAACAAAAAGAAAGAAAGGTCTCCAAATCAGCAAAGAAGTCAAACTCTCACTCTTTGCAGATGATATGGTACTTTATGTAGATAACCCAAGAGACTCCACCCCAAAACTGCTAGAACTCATACAGGAATTCAGTCAAGTGGCAGGATAGAAAATCAATGCACAGAAATCAGTGGCATTCCTATACACCAACAACAAGACAGAAGAAAGAGAAATTAAGGAGTCAATTCCTTTTACAATTGCACCCAAAACCATGAGATGCCTAGGAATAAATCTAACCAAAGAGGCAAAGGATCTGTACTCAGAAAACTACAAAATACTCATGAAAGAAATTGAGGAAGACACACACACAAAAAATGGAAAAACATTCCATGCTCATGGATTAGAAGAACAAATATTGTGAAGATGTCAATGCTACCCAGAGCAATCTACACATTTAATGTAATCCCTATTAAAATACCATCCACTTTTTTCAAAGAAATGGAACAAATAATCCTAAAATTTGTATGGAACCAGAAAAGACCCTGAATAGCCAGAGGATTGTTGTAAAAGAAAAGCAAAGCTGGTAGCATCACAATTCTGAACTTCAAGCTCTATTACAAAGCTGTCATCATCAAGACAGTATGGTACTGGCACAAAAACAGACACATAGATTAATGGCACAGAATAGAGAGCCCAGAAATGGACCCTCAACTCTATGGTCAACTAATCTTCAACAAAGCAGGAAAGCATGTCCAATGGAAAAAAGACAGTTTCTTCAACAAACATGTTGGGAAAATTGGACAGCCACATGCAGAAGAATGAAACTGGACCATTTCCTTACACCACACACAAAAATAGACTCAAAATTGTTGAAAGACCTAAATGTGAGACAGGAGTCCATCAAAATCCTAAAGGAGAACACAGATAGCAACCTCTTCGACCTCAGCCGCAGCAACTTCTTCCTAGAAACATCGCCAAAGGCAAGGGAAGCAAGGGCAAAAATGAACTACTGGGACTTCATCAGGATAAAAAGCTTTTGCACAGCAAAAGAAACAGTCAACAAAACCAAAAGACAACCGACAGAATGGGAGAAGATATTTGCAAATGACATATCACATAATGGGCTAGTATCCAAAATCTATACAGAACTTATCAAACTCAACAGCCAAAGAACAAATGATCCAATCAAGAAATGGGCAGAAGACATGAACAGACATTTTTCCAAAGACGACATCCTAATGGCCAACAGACACATGAAAAAGTGCTCAACATTGCCCGGCATCAGGGAAATCCAAATCAAAACCTCAATGAGATATCACCTCACACCAGTCAGAATGGCTAAAATGAACAAGTCAGGAAATGACAGATGTTAGCAGGGATGCAGAGAAAGGGGAACCCTCCTACACTGTTGGTGGGAATGCAAGCTGGTGCAGCTACTCTGGAAAACAGTGTGGTGGTTCCTCAAAAGGTTGAAAATAGAGCTACCCTATGATCTAGCAATTGCACTACTGGGTATTTACCCCAAAGATACAAATGTAGGGATCCAGAGGGGCCATGCACCCCAATGTTTATAGCGGCAATGTCCACAATAGCCAAACTGTGGAAAGAGCCAAGATGTCCATTGACAGATGAATGGATAAAGAAGATGTGGTGTATGTGTATACACACACACACACACACACACACACACACACACACACACCCAACGGAATATTATGCAGCCATCAAAAGGAATGAAATCTTGCCATTTGCAATGACGTGGATGGAACTGGAGGGTATTATGCTGAGTGAAATAAGTCAATCAGAGAAAGACATGTATCATATGATTTCACTGATGTGAGAAATTCTTAATCTCAGGAAACAAACTGAGGATTGCTGGAGTGGTGGGGGGTGGGAGGGATGGGATGGCTATTATTTTGGCTATAGATAGACATTGGGGAAGGTATGTGCTATGGCGAGCGCTGTGAATTGTGCAAGACTGTTGAATCACAGACCTGTACCTCTGAAACAAATCATACATTATATGTTAAAAAAAAGAAGACAGTAGGAAGGGAAAAATCAAGGGGGGCGGGGAATCAGACGGGGAGATGAACCATGAGAGACTATGGACTCTGAGAAACAGACTGGGGGTTCTGGGGGGGGGGGGGTGGGGGGATGGGTCAGCCTGGTGATGGGTATTAAAGAGGGCATATATTGAATGGAGCACTGGGTGTTATACGCAAACAATGAATCATGGAACACTACATCAAAAACTAATGATGTAATGTATGGTGGTTAACATAATAAAATAAAATAAATAAAATCTGTGGCTTCTGTGAATTGATTCCTCAGTGATCTTCATCTAGGTGTAGAGTGCAGATTTCCAAAAAGAGATAAGGGTGCACTGGGTATTGAGGGGCTTATGTTAGAATCATCCTATCAGTATGTTAGCATCTTCTACATAACAGTATAGCCAAGGTTGTCTGCAAGTTCCCAACTGCATTTTCAAGGCAAGTAATAATAATCTTGAATTTTTTGTTGTCTTTGTAATTACATGAGACCTCTTTTATCCTGTGAGTAAAGATAATTTAGTACACCACTTTTTTTGTTTTTGTTTTGTTTTATAATATGGTAAATAGAGGTGTGAAAATTTGTAAGTCAGGGGGGACTGTGAAATCTTTGAAATTTATACTTTGGTGTAAGTGCTATGTAGCTCAAAAAAAGTATTTTAGTAGTATGTACAGTCTTTTAAAATCCAAGTCACATGTACACTTGAATTATTTCATATTTTTTAAGTTCAATTGCCAACATATAGTACATCTTTAGTTTTTGATGTAGTGTTCAATGATTAGTTGCGTATAACACCCAGTGCTCATTACATCACATGCCCTACTTTAAATACCCATCACCCAGTTATCCCATCCCCCACCCACTTCCCCTCCAGCAACCCTCAGTTTGTTTCCTATGGTTAAGAATCTTACGGTTTTTCTCTCTCTGATGACTTCCCATTCAGTTTTCCCTCCCTTCCCCTATGCAATATTTCTTATAGTCCACATATGAGTGAAAACATTTGGTTGTCTTTCTCTGACATATTTCACTGAATTATTTCACATTTTTGCTTAATTTTCACTTAAGTGTCTTCCTGGGATTGTACCAAGATTTTTAAATCATTCTAGATCATAGAATATTTTATAAGCAGGAAGTAGATTAGTAAAGGAAACAGATATATTGAGGCTAAAAACAAAATAGAATTGAAAGAACTGCCCCTCAAAGGCCAGTGGCTTTCAAGGTAGCATTTTACAGCAACTTTAACAAATGAACTTGGTTGTGCTGTGAGTATATAGCAGTTCATTTAAAAATGCCACCTCAGATAAATAATTCAACATTACTTCGGCTATGTGGGGTCTTTTCCGGTTGTATACAGATTTTAGGATTGTTTGTTCTAGCTCTGTGAAAAAATGGTGGTATTTTGATAGGGATTGCATTTAATGTGTAAATTGCTTTGTAGTATAGACATTTGAACAATATTTGTTTTCCAATCCATGAGCATTGAATGTTTTTTCCGTTTCTTTGTGTCATTTTCAATTGCTTTTATAAGGGTTCTATAGTTTTCAGAGTACAGATCTTTTTACCACTTTGGTTAGCTTTACTCCTGGGTATCTTATGGTTTTTGGTGCAATAGTGAATGGGATCAATTCCTTGATTTCTCTTTCTGCTGTTTCATTGTTGGTGTATAGAAATGCAACAGATTTCTGTGCATTGGTTTTATATTCTGTGACTTTCCTGAATTCATGTATCAGTTCTAGCAACTTTTTGGTGGAGTCTTCCAGGTTTTCCACATAGAGTATCATATTGTTTGCAAATAGTGAAAGTTTTACTTCTTCCTTGCCAATTTGAATGCCTTTTATTTATTTCTGTTGTATGATTGCTGAGGCTAGGACTTCCAGTACTAGGTTAAATAACAATGCTGAGAGTGGACATCCATGTCTTATTCCTGACTGTAGAGGAAAAGCTCTCAGTTTTTCCCCATTGAGGATGATATCAGCTGTGGTTCTTTAATATATAGCCTTTATGATGTTAAAGTATGTCCCATCTATCCCTACTTTGTTGAGGGTTTTTATCAAGAATGCTTGCTGTATTTTGTCAAATGCTTTTTCTGAATCTTTTGAGAGGACCACATAATTCTTATCCTTTCTTTTATTAATGTGGTGTATCATATTGATTGATTTGTGAATATTGAACCAGCTCTGCAGCCCAGAAATAAATCCCACTTGATTGTGGTAAATAATTCCTTTAATACACTGTTGGATTCAATTTGCTAGTATCTTGTTGAGAATTATTGCATCCATGTTCATCAGGGATATTGGCCTATATTTCTCCTTTATAGTGGAGTCTTTGTCTAGTTTTGGAATCAAGGTAACACTCGTCTCATAAAATGAGTTTGGAAATTTTCCTTCCATTTCTATTTTTTGGAACAGTTTGAGAAGAATAGGTATTAACTCTTCTTTAGATGTCTGGAAGAATCCCCCTGGGAAGCCATCTGGCCCTGGACTCTTGTTTGTTGGGAGATTTTTGATTACTGATTCAATTTCTTTGCTGGTTATAGTCTGTTCAAATTTTCTATTTCCTCCTGTTTCTGTTTTGGTAGTTTATATGTTTCTAGGAATTTATCTATTTCTTCCAGATTGCCCAATTTGTTGGCATATAATTATTCATAATATTATTTTATAATTGTTTGTATTTCTCTGGTGTTGGTTGTGATCTCTCCTCTTTCATTTGTGATTTTATTTATTTGGGTCCTTTCTCTTCTCTTTTTGCTAAGTCTGGGTAGGAGTTTATCAATTTTATTAATTCTTTCAAAGAACCAGCTCTTAGATTCATTGGTCTGTTTTCCTGGGGGGGGTTGTTTGTTTGTTTCTATATCATTTATTTCTGCTCTAATATTTATTATTTTCCTTCTGTTGGCTTTAGGCTTTATTTGCTGTTCTTTCTCCAGCTCCTTTAGGTGTAAGGTTAGGTTGTGTATTTGAGATTTTTCTTGCTTCTTGAGGTAGGCCTGTATTGCTAAGTACTTCCCTCTTATGGTCACCTTTGCTGCATCCCAAAGGTGCTGGACTGTTTTCATTTTCATTTGCCTCCATGTATTTTTTTTTTAATTTCTTCTTTACTGTCTTAGTTAACCCATTCATTCTTTAGTAGGATGTTCTTTAATCTTCATGTATAAGTGGTCTTTCCAATTTTTTTCTTGTGGTTGACTTCAAGTTTCATAGTGTTGTGGTCTGAAAATATGCATGGTATGACCTCAATCTTTTTGTACTAGTTGAGGCCTGATTTGTGACCCAGTATGTGATCTATTCTGGGGAATGTTCCATGTGCATTCAAAAAGAATGTGTATTCAGCTGCTTTGGGATAAAATGTTCTGAATATATCTTATAAGTCCATCTGGTCTAGTGTGTCATTCAAAGCCATTGTTTCCTTGTTGATTTTCTGCTTAGATGATCTGTCCATTGCTGTGAGTGGGGTGTTAAATTTCCCTACTATTATTGTATTATTATCAATAAGTTTATGTTTGTTATTGATTTATATATTTGGGTGTTCCCAAGTTGGGGGCATAGATATTTACAATTGTTAGATTTTTTTTTGGATATACCCCTTTATTATGATTTATTATGATATAGTGCCCGTCTTCATCTCTTGTTACAGTCTTTGGTTTAAAATCTAGTTTGTCTGATATAAGTATGGCTACACTGGTTTTCTTTTGATGTCCATTAACATGATAGATGGTTCTCCATCCCCTCACTTTCTATCTGGAGGTGGCTTTAGGTCTAAAATGATTCTCTTGGGCCTCCTGGGTGCCTCACTTGGTTAAATGTCTGCCTTTAGCTTGGGTCATGATCCCAGGGTCCTGAGATCAAGCCCTGTGTTGGGCTCCCTGTACCGTGGGAGCCTGCTTCTCCCCCACCCCACCCCCTGGCTCATGCTCTCTCTCACTCACTCTGCGCTCTCAAATAAAATCTTTTAAAAAGTAAAATAAAATGATTCTCTTGCTGGCAGCATATAGAGGGGTCTTGGTTTTTTTATTTCTTTTAACATGATGACCCTATGTCTTTTGACTGGAGCATTTAGTCCATTTACATTTAGAGTAATTATTGATAGGAATTTAGTGCCATTATATTACCTATAAAGTAATTGTTTCTGGAGGTTTTCCCTGTTCCTTTCTAGTCTTTGGTGCTTTTGGTCTTTCTTTCCCAGAGTTCCCTTTAATATTTCTTGCAGGGCTGGTTTAGTGGTCATGAACTCTTAGTTTTTGTTTGTCTGGGAAACACTCTCTCTCCTTCTATTGTGAATGACAGCCTTGCTGGATAAAGTATTCTTGGCTGCATATTTTTCCCCTTCAGCACATTGAATAGATCATGTCACTCTCTTCTGGCCTGCTAGATTTCTATGGAGAGATCTGCTGCTAACCTGATTTGTCTTCCCTTGTAGTTTGTCCTCCTTTCCCTT
Organism: Callorhinus ursinus; assembly: GCF_003265705.2. Lineage (NCBI taxonomy): Eukaryota > Metazoa > Chordata > Mammalia > Carnivora > Otariidae > Callorhinus > Callorhinus ursinus. The sequence continues at coordinate 70,470,013 of NW_027397069.1, forward strand.
GCTGCTTTCTTTCCTTATCTCTGTGTTTTGCAAATTTTACTATGATATGTCTTGGTGTTGGCTGGCTTTTGTTGATTTTGATGGGAATTTTCTGTCTCTCCTGAGTTTGGATGTCTGCTGCTTTCCCCAGATTAGGAAAGTTTTTAGCTATAATTTACTCAAATAAACCTGCCCCTTTTCTCTCTCTTCTTCTGAGATTCCTATGGCATTAATATTATTACACACTATGGAGTCACTGACTTCTTTAAGTCTACATTCATGATCCAATATTTATCTTTCCATCTTCTTTTCAGCTTCATTATCTTCCATAATTCTATCTTCTCTATCACTTATTCTATCCTCTTTTTTTTTTTTCCTATCCTCTGCTTCTTGTGGTTATTACATCCAGTTGGTTTTGCATCTTGGTTATAGCATTTTTCATTTCAGCCTGACTAGTTTTTAGGTGTTTTACCTCTGCAGTAAGGGTCTCTATGGTTTCTTCTATGCTTCTCTCAAGCCCAGCTAGTATTGTTATGATTGTTGTTTTAAATTCTGGTTCAGGCATATTACTTATATCTATTTTGATTAGCTCCCTGTCTGTAACCTCTTCTTGTTCTTCCTTTTGGGATTAATTCCTCCATCTTGGCATTTTGTCTAGGTCTCTTTCTTTGTGTGTTAGGAAAGCCTGTGCTTGGCTTTATTTCCCCTAGAGTTAAAGCTTTGCAGCACTCTGATCAGGTGACCTGGTGCATGGGGTGGGGGGGAGGTGCTGGCTGATCCCTGCCTTCACCTTGTCTGTGTCCAAGCCATCTGCCTGCCTTGCAGTGCTCCTGTGTTTTATCTCAGGCATGCAGATGGGTTTCAAAACTCCAAATTTTTGGGACCAGGCACAGTGCGGACCTCACTGATCCTCTCAGGGAGGCTCTTGCCAGGCTGTGGTTGGTGCTGGTTCGTTTCACAAAAGCAGTCCCACTACCAGGTAGGGGCTTGGGTTTTATGGTGAAGCATAGCAAAAAGCCAGCATCCAGTTAGCTGCCCTCAGGTGTCTCTACTCATATGCTAATGAATAGGACAGCTCAATGGTGCCTGCTGGCTCTTTTGTCCCTGAGAAGCAGTGTTACCTCTCCCAAATGCACTCCAAGAAGGGGAACTGTCTCTCCCAGCATGATCCAGGGGATCCTCAGAGCACAATATCTGCTCCTGGGCCTCTGCCCTCCTTCTCCACAATAACACTGCTATGCCCACCAGGCTCAAACCTGGCGATGGCACAGACTTCTAAAACTTCAGATTTTCAGCTCTACTGCTTATAAAAACTTGTAATAATTAGCCCCTCTAATTTTCCCCATCAGTGGTTTTGGGTAAGTGTTTTTCTTGTGTAATCCCCGGTGTACTGCTCTCTCTCTCTCTGATAGGGCTCCCTGCCCTCTACAGCACCTATGATTCTTTTCTCCCCCAAGTCATATCACCACACCTCCTACCTTCCACAATGTGGCCACTTTTCTCCCTCTAGTTGTGGAGATGGACTTTCTGGGTGTTCAGAATGATTTGATAATTATCTAGCTGTGTTTAAGGGACAAGGCAAACATAAGGTCCTCGTACTACTCCAGCATCTTACCTCCTCCCTGATAGCTTCCTGTTTTTAGGGAGCAACTTAGAAAATTCCTAAATTGAAGCATACCACTTAGATAAATGTGTTTTTCTTCAGGTGCATGTTAGAATTTAGGCTTATTAATTCTTTTATAATGCAATTTTGAAGTGTGTGGCATCACATTTTTTTACTTTTTGTTCTAAAATTTGACCACTGACTTCTCTAATAATTTCTGCCAATCACCCAATCTTCTTCCCATAATTTTGTCTCAGCCAGCCTAAAATTTGTAAACCAAGTCTTACTATCATCTTAAACTCTTTTGCACTTTTTTATTGTACATACCTGGGGGTAAAAGCAGTCATGTTAACCAAAAGCCCATGAGCTGTCCTCTGTGCCACTTAACACCTGCCAAATCCCTCCAGTCCATCTCTCTTACCTCTCTCAGACCATGCTCACTGTGCCTCCCCTCACTACAGGGCTCTCCCGTAGGAAGTTTCTTCTGTCCAGAATGTTCTCCAACACCCCCCTTTACTTACTTCCTTCTCCTTTACCCCAGCTCAGACTCCACTTTCCTAGAGGAGCCTTCACTAAGACTCTTAACAAGCTTCTACCTCTGCCTCATACTGTAATGCTGCCATCTAGGGACCCTTGAATCATACCTATTTCCTTCTGACATGGCTCATTCGTTTACTTGTCTGTCTCTCTATATATGTTGGAAGTTTTATGAAAGTAGAGATAATGTCTGTGTCTTTGACACCTAATTGTGTCTCAAAAAAATTTAAGGAATACATGAGTGGATGAATGATGAGTGCCTGAATATAGATAGTGATAGAGACCCCAATGAAAATAAGTCGCCACAGAAATGGAGAGCATCTGTCTGGGTTGCTTTGCATGTTTCAAGTCAAATATGCACACCTGATACATGAAGCTCTGACACATCCCCTCTGCCATTATAACTGCTATAAATGGCACAGTTAGTCCTAGATCTCTCTGACTAAAGTGAAGATTAGAGGTAGCACACAGCTGAAAATTTAAGAATCCAGATTGTGGAATAGTGACCACGGTAGAAAAAGTCATACAGAATCATGTTAGTCCTATGAATCTTTAACTGTCTAGCTGCATTCATGCAGATTGACTCTTTCAGGGTCAGGGCCCTCTGTGGCTTAGACACTCAGATCTACAGACATGGAAGTCTGTGTTTGGGGTAGCTGGCTACTAATGGGCACTACCCGGCTCTGTCCAGTATCCTCTCTGGTAATGCTTCATAGCTACTAGGAAAACAGAGTCTGGTTTCACATGGAGACTGGGTCTGCTGCATTGCATCCCCTCATATGGCCTGTAGGTAAGGGATGTCCAGAGTTATCCAAGAGGGGAGAAATTGTTGCTTAGAGTGTGTAATGCTCATGTGTTATGCTCTATCTTTCCCACATAATACAGGATTATAAATACCTGCAACAGAACATTACTAGAGGAGATTCGGGAGCTGGAAAGTAGCAGAGCTCAAGGACTTTATCCTCCTAAAATGTTTAAAAGGAGGTGAGGCTGTTCCCTTTATCCTGACTTTTGTTAAAAAGCTGTTCTCCTCATTCTTTTTTTTTTTTTAAGATCTATTTATTTATTCCAGAGAAAGGGAGAATGAGCAAGTGGGGGAGGGGCAGAGGGACAGACTCCCCAAGCAGACCCCCTCCACCCACTGCCGCTGAGCGTGGAGCCTGATGCTGGGCTCCGTCCTATGACCCATGAGATCATGACCTGAGCTGAAACCAAAAGTTAGATGCTTAACCGACTGAGCCCCCCAGGTGCTCCTGTTCTCCTTGTTCTTCCCACCTTTCCCTCCCAGGTACTTCCATACTTTCCATGATTTCTCCAAGCTTATTAAGCACATGTCAAACAGGCATCTTGAACTTCATATCCCCAGCAGCACAGGCCCCTATTCTGCCACACCAGCTTCCCCTAAGTTCCTCCTTTCAGTGGATGGCAACTTCATTCTTCCAGTTTCTCAGGCCAAAAATCTTGAGGTCACTCTCACATCTTCTTTCTGCTATCCCATACCCATGTCATTAAATCCTATTGTTCCTACCTCAAAGTAAAACTGAGAATTAGATCACTACTAACAATCTGTACCATCTTGCCCTGGTCCAGCCCCTATCATCTTTCTTCTGGATTATTTCAGTAGCCTCTTAACAGATCTCTCTGCTTCTGGCCCTTCCCATAGCAATCAGAGAAAGGACACTTCGGCAGTATAAATTAGACATCGCTCCCCGCTCTCCACCTTCCCATTACCTTCCCTTTCACTCAGAGAAAGATAAGACCCTTTCAGTGGCTTAGAGTGCCCTACACACTGTCCCTTCATACACACCCACACACAACCAGTTTGAGATATCTTCTTATTGTTTTCTTTACCAATTTTTTTTAAATGACTCATTTTGGAAAATCATGTTTCCATTTCACCTCACATGTTTTTAAAGAAAGCTTTGTCCTTTTCACAACCTTCCTTGCTATTATTTTAACAGATGGTGCATCAAGTTTGTATATCCTAACTTTATATTAACTTCTGGTGGTTGGTGGACAGACACCCAAATATCTGTCTTGGGCCAGAGAATCTGCTAATTTCTGCCACTTTTTCCTGCAGATTCTTGCAAAAAGGTTTAGATATGCAGGGTCTGTGTCCTCCCCACTAGATGAAGCTATGGCTACTGGAGGTCAGGGGAGTGCACTGCAGGAGAAAAGGACCAGAGCTTCTTCTAGAATTGCTCCCTTTCTCCCACTGCCTTGGAAGAAGACAACAAATTACATTGTTTACTTTCACAGTTGCTGCCTTGTTCCCACTGGTCCTGATCTGATGGCTTTGAGAGAAGAATAGGCCAAATGCTAGAAAATAATGTGTATTAATATTTTTAATCTCTATACCCAAACTATCTCCAGGAAGAGGTCAGCTCCAATTGTCTGCCATAACCTGGGTGTTCTTCTGAGTGAAAGAGCCATGCTCCTTCTCAGTAACAACAGACTTCTATTTCAGACACTTATATGAAGCCTGGTATGTCCTGAGGTTTTAAGTGGGCTTTATCTGGATCTGGACTATTTATACAGGAATTATAAGGCAAAGAATCAGTCTTTAACTATATTGAATGCCTGCTATATTTGGAGTACTTTGTTAACCATGAAGGAAAGGGTCAAAAGCAACTGATGGTGTGACCTGGGTAAAGAGGCCCAAAGGTACTTTTTAAAATTTAAATTGGAAGCATGGGCAAATCTAAAGTAAATGAATGGATTAATTATCACCCCCATATTTGGCACCTACTGAGTACTCAGCCCTGACAGTACCAAGTGTTGGCAAGGATGAAGAGGAACTATAACTCTTGAACAATCAGTCTGGGCAACTGACCATTTCTAATCAGTTTAAAGAAATGCTTATCCCCATGACCCAACAATTCCATTTCAGGTATTTACCCAAGAGACTTTAAAATATGTGTCCACACATCCAGGTACATGATGCTAAAAGATTCCCAAGTCAGGTACAACCCAAAGAAGACTTCAACAAGATACATTATAATGAAACTGTCAAAAATCAAAGACAAAGAATCTTGAAAGCAACACAATAAAAGAAGCTAATCACACACAAGGGAATTCTATGAACAGATTTCTCAGAACAAACCTTGTAGGTCAAGAGTGGGTAGGATGCTATATTAAAAATGCTACAGGAAAAACAACCACCAACCAAGAATACTGTATCCAGCAAAGCTGGAATTGAAAATTTTCCAGACAAACAAAAGGTAAAGAAGTTCATCACCACTGACCTGCCCTTACAAGAAATGTTAAAGGGACTTCTTTAAACTGAAATGAAAGGATGCTAATCAGTAACAGAAAAACATGAAAGTATAAATTTCATTGGTAAAGGTAAATTATAGTAAAGTTCAGAATCTAATATTGTAAAGGTGATGGATAAATCACTTATAAAGCTAATATGAAGCTTAAAAGACAAAAGTAGTAAAAATAACTATAGTTGCAATCATTTGTTAAGATACACAAGATAAAAAATATAAATTGTGACATCAAAAACAGAGTGGTGAGGAGGGTAAAAATTCCAACCTTTAGATTGCATTTGAACTTTAGTTGTTATCAACTTAAAATAGACCTAAAATATAATTTTATGTAAGTTTCATGGTAACCACAGAGCAAAAACCTATAGTAAATACACACAAAAAATAAGTAAAGAGAAAGGACTCTAAACATACCACCGCAGAAAATCATCAAATCATAAAGAGAAGAAATGAAGGAACAAAGCAATTACTAAACAGCCAGGAAACAATGAACAAAATGGCAATAAGTATACACAGGCATATCTTGTTTTATTGTGCTTTTCCTTACGGTACTTCACAGATACTGCTTTCTTTTTTTCCCTTTTCTTTTCTTTCTACAAATTGAAGGTTTGTGGTATACCATGTCCACAAATCTGTTGGTGCCATTTTTCCAACATTTGCTCACTTCATGTCTCTGTCACATTTTGGTAATTTGCACAATATTGCAAACTTCTTCCTTATTATTTTTTATGGTGATCTGTGAAGAGTGATTGTGACATGCTGAAAGTTCAGGTGGTGGCAGGCATACATTAACAATAAATTATTTTTAATTAAGGTATGTACATTGTTTTTAGGCATAATGCAATGATACACTTAAGAGACTACAGTATAGTGGAAACATAACTTTTATATGCACTGGGAAAGCAAAAAATCCACTTGACTCGATTTACTGCAATATTAGCCATATTGTGATAGTCTGAAACCAAGCCTGCAGTATTACTGAGGTATGCCTATGCTGATGAGTAATTTCTTTAAATGTGAATAGATTAAACTATCCAATTAAAAGACAGAGTGGCTAAATGGATTAAAAAACAAAACCCATCTATATGTTGCCTACAGGAGACTCACTTCAGATGTAAGGACATGCAGAGAATGAAGGTAAAGGAATGGAAAATGATATTCTATGCAAATGGAAACCAAAAGAAATCTAGGGTAGCTATACTTATATCAGACAAAGTAGACTTTAAAATAAAAACAAGAGAGAAAGAAAGTCATTACATAATGATAAACGGGTCAGTCCAATAAGAGGATATGACATTTGTAAATATTTATGCACCCAACATAAGAGTACTACATGTATAAAGCAAATATTAACAGACCCAAAAGGAGAAATAAACAGCAATAAAATAAGAGTAAGGGACTTTAATATCCTACTTTTTTTTTTTAAAGATTTTATTTATTTACTTGAGAGAGAGAATGAGAGAGAGAGAGAGAGAGAGAGAGAGCGCACATGAGAGGGGGGCGGGACAGAGGGAGAAACAGACTCCCTGCTGAGCAGGGAGCCCAATGCAGGACTCCATCCCAGGACTCCAGGATCATGCCCTGAGCTGAAGGCAGTCGCTTAACCAACTGAGCCACCCAGGTGCCCAATATCCTACTTTCATCAATGGATAGATCTTCTAGATAGAAAATTAATAAGGAATACTGTCCTTAAATGCTTCATTAGACAATTGGCTTAACAGATACATGCAGAACATTCCAACCCAAAGCAAGAGAATATACATTCTTCTCAAGAGCACATGGAACAATCTCCAAGATAGATCATACATTAAGCCCCAAAACGAGTCTTAGTAAATTTAAGAAGACTGAAATAATATCAAGCATCTTTTCTAACCACAATGGTATGAAACTGGAAATCAATTACAAGAAGAAAACTGGAAAATTCACAATGTGTGGAGATTAAACAACATACTACTGAACAACCAATGGATCAAAAAAGAAACTGAAAAAGAAATAAAAATACATCTGGAGACAAATGAAAATGGGAGGGCAACAATGGGGTGCAGCAAAAGCAGCTCTATGGAGGGAAGTTCATTACAATAAATGCCAACATTAAGATACAAAAGACATCTCAAATAAAAAACCTAATCTTACATTTTAAGGAACTAGGAAAAGAAGAACTAAGCCTCAAGTTAGCAGAAGGAAGGAAATAACTAAGATCAGAGCAGAAATAAATGAAATAGAGACGAAAACACAGTAGAAAATATCAATTAACAGCTGTGGTTTTTCAAAAAATAGACAAAGTAGACAAACTTTTGGTTAGACTCATGAAGAAAAAAAGAGGACTCAAATCAGAAACAAAAGAGGAGACATTACAGCTGATAACACAGACATACAAAGGATCATAAAGCACTACTACAGAACCAAAGCAATCTTGAAGAAGAACAAAGCTGGAGGCATCACACTTTCTGATTTCAAACTATATTACAAAGCTATTCTATTACATTTTACTATAAAGCTAATATATATTGCTGTAGCAATCCAAACAGTATGGTACTGGTATAAAAAACAGATCTGGGAGATTGATACATAGGTAAATAGGTCTGTTAAAATTCATCACACTGTACTTTTAAGATCTATGCATTTTATCACATGCAAAATGAACCTCGGTAATAAGAAACCAAACCAAAAATATAAACAGTATAAATTGTACAAAAAGAAAATTCACATAACAAAGTGCTAGCCTCCCAAAAAGATAAATTGTTTCCAGAAATCAGCAAGACCAAACACCCAAGCAATAGAAAAATAGGCAAAGTATAAACACACAGTTCACGGAAAAGGAAATACTAAAGATTCTTAAACATATGAAAATATTCTCAACTTTATTCATAGTAAGAAATGAAAATGCTAAGCACACAGGCAGGATATTTTTCATCTATCATTGTTGGCCACCCTTGGCTGGTGAAAATATGGGAAAGGAAAGAATTATGGTAGTTAATTTGGCAATATCTATCAGAAATACAATTGCGTATGGCCTTTGAGTCAGTAATTCCATTTCTGGGAATGTACCATCCCCTCTCATCCCCCCAAAACTCACATATGTCCCAGTGTTAGGGACTGCAGCAGTATTTGGAACTGCCAACGTTTAGGAACAACCTGACTTGTGTGGTACATTCACGCACTCCAGTACTCTCTAGCTGTGAAAAGCAGTCAGGAAGCTCTCTGTGTACTGAGGTGCAAATGATTCCAGGATATGTTAACAGAAAAAATCAGATGTTGAACCCTTTGTACAATATGCAACCTTTAGTGCAAAAGGGCAGGAATAATAATATGCGAGCACTTTTTCTTATAAAGCACCTCTGCAAAATTAGCTAAGAAACCACTATGAGTGATTACCGGTAAAGAACAGAGGTGAGGAACAAGGAAGTTGGGAAAAGGAAGTCGAATGTTTATTCTCCATCTTTACATATTTTCTCTTTAAATTTTTAACCATGTAAGTGATTTATCTGTGAAAAATTTAACAGAAAAAGAGGAAGAGGGAGAGAGGGAGAAAAAAGGAGGGAATGCAAATGAGTAAATGGGTTCTGGAAAGCCCAGAGCCAAATGTTCTTCAGCTCCTGGATATACAAGCAAAAGTAAAATCCTAATCTGAGTCTTTCAAACGCTTTGGAAAACCTCAACCTTTTTTTTTTTTTTATGATTAACTTTTTTTTTATTCTGGTTCAGAACATTAGCAATGGGTCACTTTCATTCCGGGGAGCAATGGAGAGAGGGAAGTCAGTAGTCAGTTATTCCCAAGGCCACACCCCTTGTGTAATAACCTTTGAGCCGCACCAACTCAGGAACTGTTCCTTCAGGCAGTCCTTAGAAAACGTCCTCTGAGCCACCAAAGGGAAGCCTTCCCACAGGAGGGCATGGTATAGGGGTACAGTTGTGGTTGTTGAAAGCAACTGCAGTTTGTCACACCAGCTGTGAGCCCCTCAGAACTCTGGAAATACCAGGATACATGGCGAATCCCAAAACAGCAAAAGTCTCCTATAGCCTGGACGTGGATGGAACTGGAGGGTGTTATGCTGAGTGAAATAAGTCAATCAGAGAAAGACATGTATCACATGACCTCACTGATATGAGGAATTCTTAATCTCAGGAAACAAACTGAGTGTTACTGGAGTGGTTGGGGGTGGGAGGGATGGGATGGCTGGGTGATAGACATTGGGGAGGGTATGTGCTACGGTGAGCGCTGTGAATTGTGCAAGACTGTTGAATCACAGATCTGTACTTCTGAAACAAATAACTCAACATATTTTAAGAAAAAAGAAAAAGAAGAAGATAACAGGAGAGGAAGAAAAGGGGAGTATGTCAGAGGGGGAGACGAACCATGAGAGATGATGGACTCTGAAAAACAAACTGAGGGTTCTAGAGGGGAGGGGGGGAGGGGGATGGGTTATCCTGGTGATGGGTATTGAGGAGGGCACGTTCTGCATGGAGCACTGGGTGTTATGAACAAACAATGAATCATGGAACACTGCACCAAAGACTAATGATGTAATATATGGTGATTAACATAACAATAAAAAAATTTAAAAAAAAAGTCTCCTATAGCCTGGTGACATCTTAGAAGTGAGAAAACAGAGCAGGTTAGGCTGCATGGGTTTTTGTTTTGTTTTAACCCTATTTTCAGGCTTATAGAGAGGAAAAAAAGAAGAAACAACCATGGACTTCCCTAATTATGCTGCTGTGTTTACCCACAATGGCCCCACACTCTTTGAAATTTAGAAAGTATTGAACTTGGGGCGTCCAGGGTGGTCCCCTTGGGGTTTAGAGAAGGTGTCTCTTGTGCTTAGAGCTGACCCTTCCTGATGCACGGTATTCAGAGTCTTGAACCAGGAAATTGAGACAAAGATTTTTAAAATACACACCATAAAATCTCTAAGGTGCTCTGGGAGGCCAGAGGACTGACAGGACATGCATTGTTCCATTCAGCTCCTGGGGAGGGACAGTTAGGAGGGCCGTATGTAAGAAATGTTCACAAGCAAAACCCCTATTTTAGAAGAAGCACCTTGTTGAGTATCTGGATAATATCAATTTTATTTTAAATATACAAACAGTCCCTAAAACATGAAGAAGACTTTTTTTCTTTTACCTTGCAACTTCTTTTTTGTCCCAATAAATTTCTTTGAAATCTGTTCCAATGAACTAAAGTGAGGCTATGATTGATTTATTCACAGAGTGGAGGCAACAAAACTCAGAATGTCCGTAGCCAGCACACTGCACAAGATTGTCTTCCCAAATGAATCTTTTGATCAAAGCATCCCACGTAAGTAACATGCTGTAAAGTAGGCCACAAACTGAGACTCCACCTACTGACATGAAAGATGAGCAATTCAATGTCAGGTGCTTCTTGAGGAGATTAGGCCAAGTGAAATGAGCCAGACACAAAAAGACAAGGACTCTACGACTCCACTGATATGAGGTACTTAGTCAAATTCATAGCGACAGAAAGGAGAATGGGGGTTTCCAGGGGGTGGAGGTGGGGGGTGATGGGAGAATGGGCACTTGGTGTTTAATGGGTATGGAGTTTCAGTTTGGGAAGATGGAGAGGTCTGCAGATGGATGCTGGTAATGGTTCCACAGCACAGTGAATGTACTTAATGTCCCTGAACTGTACACTTAAACACCATATTTTATGTTACATGTATTTTACCACAATTTTTTTTAAAAGGAAACTACCTGTGGTATTTTATATATATTTTTTAAAAGGTAAGGTAGTTCTCATAGGGCAGGAAGGCTCACCTGGATTCATCAAATTAATGTTCTTGGCCTAAGGCAAGTGCAGTTTCAAAGACCGCAATTCCTGGTCAACCATTCCTGAATGATAACCTCCTTAAATCTAACATCCTCACGTTTTCAAGATCCTCTTACAGACTCCCAACATGCCATTTAAGATGGAAAAGTGGTATTTGGCTCCAAATAATTTTTACCCTTAGAAAACTTGTGTACACTTTTTGGGGGTATGATGTTAACATAGCCCATGTTGGACATGGAAAACCTTTAAAAGTTATTTCATTTTCCTGTCCTTTAATAAGAAATGCATCCGAGAAGTGCCTAGATGAAAGATTTAGGTCCTATGTGACTCATGTCTGATAATGTGAGTGCTGATTACTATCCTGAGAAAGGAAATGAGTCAAACATAAAGGTAGTACAAACAAAGAAACGTGGGATATTTGCATGGAATGAGAGCTAACTGTCCCTCTTTTCTGACCAAGGTATTCACTGAAAGTTGTAGGATTTTAAAATTCTAGATTCTTTTATTGTCTTTTTTTTCATATCTCTGAGATTTGTGTGTCTCTGGATTGATCGCTAGTTCTCCTTTGCACACACACACAGTTACTTCTTCCTGTCCTGTGCCCAGCACTTTGGTTTTCCCCCTCTCCCTAGATATATTTAAGCAGAAGCAGCGGAAAGGTAACCAAAGGTAAAAAAAATGAACCAGGACAAGAAAATAAAAAGTACAACAGATGTCTTAAGGATTTGGATTAACATCTCTCCGATCTTCTTTCCCAAATGATGACCTTGATTTCTACATCCCAGAGAAAAATGGGCCAAAAATGAACTTTCAGTCACTCTCTCCACCACCTCACCTGTCAGCTACTTCCACCCACACACTCTGTCTTCCCACTTATTTCCACAGACTGGCTCTTGTGCCAGTGAGTGGCCACTGACTCCATTTGCTCTTGTGCACCCGAGAATCTCATTCCCATACTTTCTTTGTCTCCTAGGTCACCACTTTTTCACTCTCCGCTACTAGATCATTCTCACCAGCACACAAAAGTAGAACTTTCTCTGGACCGTCCATTACCCATTAGAATGTGCTTCATTTCATTGAACTCCTTTGCAGGAACAGTTCTTGGTCAAATGGTCTGTATCCATTTTCTCCAAATCCCCTTCTTTCATTCTCCCTTAAACTCACTCCCCATCAAGCCTTCACTCCTACCACCTAACTGACATTTCTCCAGTCAAAGCCACCAATGATGTCCAAAACTGAGCCCCTGGTCTCCTCTCCCACCAAGCCTGCTCCACCTACAGCCTTCACTTGAAGACAACTGCATGCTTTCAGTTGCTCAAGCCAAAATCCTTGCAGTCCTTCCAATTCCTCTAACATATTAGATGGCTCTGCCATCACATTATATTCAGAGACTGACCACTTCTCACTCAAACCCCTGTTGGCACCCTGCTTTGGACCACCACCACCACCACCTGTCTGAATTTCTGCAACAATCTCTTAACAAGTCTCCTGCTTCTACCCTTGACTCTTGTACGGCAGCCAAAGTGATGCATTTAAGATCATGTCAGCACAAGCATATCAATTTTCTGCTCAAAATTCTTCAACAGCTATCTATCACATTCAATATAAAAGCCTTACAATGGCCAAAAAAGACTTATCTGGACCCTGTTACTTTCCTGATGTCATCTAATCTTCTTCCTCCTTCATTCCACTCCAACCTCTGTGCACTTCTTATATCAGGAATGCTCCTGCCCCGGGGCCTTTGCACTGGATGACACTTCAGCCTAGAAAGCAAATCTTTCATATATCTGTGCTGCTCAATCTCTCACTTCCTTCAAGTCTTTGCCCAAATATTACCTTCTCAATGAACCCTACCTTGACCACTCTACAGCTACACAACCCCACCCCTGATTTCAGTTTTTTCTTTTGTTCATAGCTCTTTAGTATACTCTTGGGTACTATGATTAACTCTTTGTTTTGTGCTTATTATCTTCATATGCTTACATAATTCATCTTTATTGCTAGAATGTAAGGTCTGTAAGAACAAGGATTTTTGCTTTGCTAATTTATTCCAAGAACACATGTACATAGTGGACACTCAGTACAAATCTTATGGAATGAACTAATTGACTAATGAAGTGTCCAGGCAGAATTATGTATATATTAACAAATAGCCATTTCTTCTTCCAACTGTCCAACGTCAACCATTGGAAATGGACAAAATGGAACCAATATTTATTGAGCACATACCGTGATCTTGGCCACTGTTAAAACACTGGGTCTTTATTGCACTAAATATCTGAAGCCACTATGTAGAGACAGTTATTAAATATTTGTTGAACAACAAGTTAACTGAATGAATCCTCATTTTGCAGGGAAGGAAATGGTTCAGCAAATTTCATCACTTGCCTTAGATTATATAATTAGAAACGGGTGGAAGACAGACTGGAACTTCAGTATGTCACATTCCAAAGTGCCACATAGTTCAGCTCCATGGGAATTCGGTTGATACACGGGAATCCGATGGTCAACTGCATCCCACCTTTGCCTCTTGACTTGCTATGCGACTCTAGGCATGTCACTTATCATCTCTGAGCTGCACTATCTCTATCTTTTTGGTACTTCATGCTATTGGGGTCACTGTAGATAATATGGAGTGTTAAAGGACATATGTAACTGGATTCAAATAGAGGGATAAGTGCTTTATGCAGGAATCACATGGTCCTGTAACCACTACCAAACATTTCGTTAATATATGAGGATATGAATGACTTTAAAATATCATTGAATATATATGAGAAATAGAAAAGTATATTTCAGTTACTTTAAAAATATTTTTAAAATATTGTATAGAAATTATTTTCATGACTCACTTTTTAAAAACGTTAAAATAGAGAATACTATTGGAGGGTTAGAAATCGTATAGGATTACAAGAGATTCTAAGGTGTGTTCTCTATGACATTATCTTTTGTTGCTGGAGGTGAAGTGCCTCAGCCAGTTTGGAGGTTTTGGGGTCCTGTATGTTTTTCTGCATTTCACCACAATGTTAACTTGAATTTGTAAAGTGCTCTGAGCTCCTCAAATAAGAAATAGACAGGGAGGTTCTCTGTTAATTGCAACTAACAACTCTTTCTTGAGCCAGAAAATTCTGACTTTAAGATGTTATCAGACTCCCAAATTTATAATGAAGTGAATTAAATGAGACAGTTATGCCAAAATAATGAGAAATGACATGGTTGATTCTGAAATCTGCTAAACGTTTTACCAGGTTGAAGAAAAAAAATGACTTGGAAATTCCTTCATCCTTCACCTCTACCCCCCTCCCCTTACCTCCCTTGCCTCTGTCCCCCATCTTCCCAGATTCTGGCTGCAGCTGAGCATTTAGGAAGCAGATGCACTGGGAAACCAGCCCGGGGAAGTTCAGGAGTTGGGTCCATGGACGGCTTTCCCCAGGCCCCCATCATTACTTTGTGGCTGTCAGGACTTCCTGAAAGATGAATGAAAGTGGGAAAGGCTAAGAACTGGAAGCTTCCCCTTAGCTCCCCATTTGGATGCAAATGGCAGCTAAATGTTCATCAGGCAGAAACGGGTGACCTGATGGTGTATCTTTGTCAGGCTGAGGGGTGTAGGCTGGACAGGTGGAGGGTCATGGTCCAGGTTGTCCCTCTTCAGCTCTCACTCCTCCCTGAGAACACTGCAGATAGGAAAACCAGCCTAGATTTCCAAAAAGATACCATTTATCTCTGAGTAGCAGTAGAATCCTGGTTTTCTGAGGCCAGATCTTTATACAATTTGGGGGACCTTTTTAGGAAAATTAGGTTTAAATGCAAATATTTAGATGAGTAAAAAAATAAAATCACAACAAATTACTAGTGTACAAAAGAAAATTCTAAAACATTACCCACCCTTGAATGGGGGTAATGTGGCTGAAACTTCATCAGCTCACAAAAGATCTTCTCTGTGTACATGTCTTATAAGAACTAAGGAGAAATATTTTTTCAGGCCATATCTGAAATACTGTTTTCAGACCCACCTGCTCCCTGGAGGTTAAGGCAAGAATTAAAAACAGAGGGGGGAAAAAAAAGGTTTTATGTCTCCATTTGAGTGGGGAAGAGACAATTTAAAATGCTAACACATCTTCCATTTAAAAAGAAGGTGGGGGGCAGTAAATAAAGAGGGCGGGGCTATGTTTTATTTGTTCATTTACAGCCCTCCTTGTTTTTATGATTAGAACATTTAATATAAAAATGAAGGGACAGCTGTTTTTCCACCTTTGGTTGTTTGCGTGGCTGACATGAAGTGGGCCCACTCTCTAAAAGAGGCGGTCTCTGAATGCTCAGAAATCCTGCCTCTGGGTTTTCCTGCCACACCTGCAGGCCCTGTCCTGCAGGATTATGTTCTTCATAGCCACTCAGAGCATCCATGGATACACATGAGAAACATTTGGGTGGTTCTAAAAAATGCCAAAGTTTCACCTTGAGATTATGATCTACTTCCTCCAAGTGGGAAGGAAAGAGATTGAAGGACATCGTGAGGGGTTGAAAGCTATTGATACCAGCATCTACCCATAGGTTGTGGTTCAATTGGCCTAAACAGTGGTTCTCCATGCCTTGTATTTAGGCCAGCAGCAGGCGCATCAGCCGGGAAGTTATTAGAAATGTCAGTTCTTGATACCCTATGGCAGATTTACTAAGCCAGAAATTCTGGAGGTGGGACCAGTGGGCGCCAAGTGAATTCTGGTGCCCACTGAAGTGTGAGAACCACCGGTCCAGTGTTGGTACCGGATCCTGGGATTTTACCAGGTTTCAGGGGATGCTACTGAGGAGAGAAGTCTGGGACCACTTGTCTTTCCTTCCACACAGAAGCATTGCAGTAAATCCAATATAATCAGTATATACCACATAGATAGAAGTTACTTTCCTTCTTTCAGTTGCGGCCCCAGAAATGGGTATGTTTAAAGGGTTCCCCTAAGTCGTTCTTTAATATCGCCAAACATGCAAGGTGTTCCATTACCATTCTCTCAACATACCTCACCACTTTCCCCTACCTCTGTCACTGGCCTGGCTAATGTGGCCAATGCGTCTCAGTTGGATAGGAATCTTGCTTTCAGTCAGCAGAATGCTCCCTGTACGTCAGTGCTCCTAACAGATTCCCCTGTCCTTTATTTACTCTTTCAGATGGGTACGCATTTTCTCAAGTCGAACAAGCTGTGATTACTCAGGAAGAACTAGTCCGTTCTTATAACACTACTAAAAGCAAAAGCAGTAAGATAGGTATGGACTCTTCTGACTCCAGATAGGAGTGAGGTTTGGACGACATCCTGTGTTCTCATGTCCTTCCCCAAGGCTGCAGAACATGCCAACACCCCCGAACACTCATTTCTTGTGGCTCTGGGCAGACAGTTTGTTATTTATGTATCAATTGAGTCAATCCTTGGATATAAATAATGGGGGAAGCCTATTTTTCTTAATTTGTCTTTAATGTTTTACCTAACCTGTTTACTTTTCTGTTGTTTTGAGATAATTTATCAGTTCAGTCTAAAGTATAAAATTAAAAACATTTTGTTTCACCAAAATTTAAGCTTTGGTACAAGTTGTTTTGGGAGAAAAGGTAAAGAAGGTCATGATGCATAACAAGCCTATCTTAGTTGAAAAGGAGTCACACAGAAACTTTGTATTTTGAAAACTCACAGATTAAGGCGGGCATATAAAGGCAACATATAAAATATTTTTCTAAGTAGGCTGTCCTGTCACTTTGAATCATACCTTATTTGTAGGAAATTTGCACAGTATTCTTGATTTTTTAATGAATTCACATAATAGGTGTAATATACTATAATCTCAGGTTTCAAAATCAGTGTGCAAAAATCAACATATCTCCTTATTTTCTGTACATTGATTTAATCTCCATTCTGATTCCCCCATGCATTAGGACTTAGTGGGAAATTCAGCCACAATCATTCTTGGGACTGTGCTTTAGGCTTATACTAACTTCCCTGGGTTTCACACAATGCATAGCATTGGGGCACCATCTGTTCTTCTGTTATCTTCCCACACAGGTCACCACTAAAACAAATGATTTATTTTGGTCACTTTATGACACTTCTGTACCAGGTAGGGGAAACTGGAAACTCTAGGGAGGTTGGAAATCCCCATGGCTATTAATGATTCTGGGTCACTAATTCTGATGTATGGGAGGGTTTTTCCCCATACATACAAAGAATTCTCAGACACCAGCTGGGTGCCCTACAATTCAACTCAATTCTGACACTATCTACCTGAAGATAGCATCAGACCCCACAGGTTAAGGACTCAGTCCCACAAGACTGCCCCCCATCCCCACATACACAGTTCAGATGCCAATCCTAGGCCCAGATTGTCACCTGTGCTTCTGACCAACTGATTATAAGTCAAAAGTTCCCATGACACCCTCCTTGGATTCAATTAATTAGCTCGAGCAGCTCACAGAACTCTGGAAACCCATTTACTCATTAAATTACCAATTTATTACAAAGGATATTAAATAATATGAAAGAATATGATTCAACAGCCAGATGAAGAGATACACAGGGCAAGGTCCCAAACAAAGCAGCTTCTGTCCCAGTGGAGTTTGGGCCCAGCATGGTAACACATGGAAACATTCTGGTTCACCAACACAGCTTTCTAAAACCCTTCCTTTTGGTTGGTTATGGAGGCTTCATTACATAGGCATGGCTGATGAAATCTTTGGCTGTTGGTGACTGATTCAACTCCACTTCTTCACCCTCCCCAGAAAGGGGTGGGTGGGGCTCAAAGTGCCAACCCTCTATTTATTGGTGGTTCCCTTGGTAACCAGGTCCCATCCTAAGTTATTTTTCCTAAAAGTTACCTCATTAACATAAATCCAATTGGGGTAGAAAGGGACTTAATAGGAATAAAAATATAGCATTTCACCTTTATGTGTCTGAAGCATTTTCAGGTACTGAAGACAAGAAACCAAATATTATAACAAAAGATGTTCTCATTGCTCTTATCACCCAGGGAATTCCAAGGGTTTTTGTTGCTGTGAGCCTGGAACCATGGACAAAAACCAAACATATATGAGAAGTATTTTGGTCATTCAGATGACCTTCTTGACCAAATATATATTTCTTATAAATCACAATATTGTACCTGTGGTCTAACATTGCCAGGAAAGCCATTCCTCTCCTGGAACACATCATCATCCCAGTGTACAGTGAGGGGATGAGGAGATAGTTTTTTAATTCCTTCTGTAGTCTGAAGTCCCCTTTCTTACACCCATTCTACTTAGTTTTTAAAAGCAAAAGTAAGAATTCTTGAAGACAGAATCCTCTATTTTGTCCTTTTTTTAAAAAAAAGATTTTATTTATTTGACAGAGAGAGACACAGCGAGAGAGGGAACACAAGCGGGGGTGGGAAAGGGAGAAGCAGGCTTTCCGTGAAGCAGGGAGCCTGATGCAGGGCTTGATCCCAGGACCCTGGGATCATGACCTGAGCCGAAGGCAGATGCTTAATGATTGAGTCACCCAGGCGCCCCTATTTTCTGTCCTTCTATCCAAATGACTCCTCTGAGGAAATAACCCCAAAAGCCTGATAACTGTTTGGAGATAAAGCAACGAGAAAAACATGGGGGAAGAAAAACCTAATCAATTAAGATAAAAATGTAATGATCCAAACGGGCACATGCACCCCAAAGTTTATAGCAGCAATGGCCACAATAGCCAAATTATGGAAAGAGTTGAAATCTCCATTGACAGATGAATGGATAAAGAAGATGTAGTGTATATATATACAATGGAATATTACTCAGCCATCAGAAAGGATGAATACTTATCATTTACATCCATGTGGATAGAACTGGAGGGTATTATGCTGAGCGAAATAAGTCAAGCAGAGAAAGACAATTATCATATGGTTTCATTAATCGGTGGAATATAAGAAACAGTACAGAGGATCATAGGGGAAGGGAGGGAAAACTGAATGGGAAGTCATCAGAGAGGGATACAACCCATGAGAGACTCTTAACTATAGGATACAAACTGAGGGTTGCTGGAGGGGAAGTGGGTGGAGGGTGGGGTGGGCATTAGGAGGGCACATGATGTTATGAGCACTGGGTGTTATATACAACTGATCAATTATTGAACACTACATCTGAAACTAATGATGTACTCTGTTGGTTAATTGAATTTAATTAAAAAAAGAATGCAAGCCTAAAAAAAAAAAAAAAATCCCCAAAAATGTATCCATGAATGGAAAAACAAAATGTGGTATGTCCACACAATGGAGTATTATCTGACCATAACAAGTAATTAAATACTGATATATGCACAACATGGATGAACCTTAAAAACTATGCTAAGTTAAAAAAAAAAAAAAGCCAGTCATTAAAGGCCACATATAATATGATTTCATTGGGGAAGTTCATAAGCAAAACTATAGATATATAAAGATTAGTAGTTGCTTAGGGTTGGTGGGAAGATGAAGGGCAAAGGTTTAATATGTAAAGGGTACAGGGCTTCTTTTTGAGGTGATGAACATATTCTAAATTTGACTGCATTAATAGTTGCACATATTTGTGAATATATTTAAAAAAACATTGAGTTGTGTACTTTAAATGGATGAATTGGTGACTTAAATCTCAATAAAGCTATTTTCAAAAATTTTCCAGGTGAATTCTACTTCTAATCATAATGTACTAGACTTGCCCTCCTGCTTAAAACTATTAGAAAACTGGAAAAATATATGAAAAAAATATTTTCAGATATTGAACAAAGGGCAGCATAGGAATATAATCCCCAAGAGAAAAGAATTAAAGTAAGTCATACTATTTCCCAGGCTTTCTTCCTAGAGGCACTTTCCAGGCCATGGTGCAGAAAAGTAGCACCCAAGCAAAGCAGTCTTGTCAGTGAACTGGGGAGACTAAGCTAAAAGTTTGGGGAGGCTGAGGCAGCTGATATTTGCTGGGTATAGTACCATTGAGAAAGGAGCTGTACATAGAGTTCTAGACATTTATTTAGGGATATTCTAGAGTAAATAGCTAGATGTTAACCTACATATATGTGGAATGAAACTCAATGAAGTTGGGCAAATCCAACTACCAGAGACATGTAAGCTGGACAATTCACAGAACTTTCACAGGATACAATATTTAACCAAATAGGGTGGAAAGGGTTTGATGAATACTTGAGATATTCCATAGAGACCCCAAAAGACCCATACCTTAATAGTATGGCTAAGCTAGCACTATAGCAAGAACTACTCTAGACTCATGATCTTATTTTAGCAAAGCTTATTTTAGCAAAGCTTGAAAAGAAGCATCCAAAGCATCAAGGGGATCCATAGTTAATTTAGCTGCCTGTAGGAAAAAAACAAGCCCTCTAACAGAAGAAAACAAATCCAGACACTTCAGTGTAATAATAATGTCCAACATCTAGTAAAAAAATACTCAGAGATTCAAAGCAGCAAAACTGAATCCATAAGCAAAATAAAAGTCAATGGAACAATCCAGAACTGACAGAGATGATGGAATTAACAGACAAGAACTTTAAAAACTTTAAAACAATTATTACAAATATGTTTAATGAGTTAAGGACAACATGAACACATTGAGGAAAAAAATGAAAACCATAAACAAAGAAAGAAATGAAACTTCTAGACCTGAAAAAACTATGCTAAATGAAAATTTTATTGAATAAGTTTAGCATATTGGACACTGCAGAATAAAAAATAACCTTGAACATAGCGGTAGAAACAATCCAAACTGAAACACAAAGAAAAAGGCTGAACAAAAACTGAAAAGCACCAATTACCTGTGAGACAAGATCAAGCAGTTTTATATGCATTCTTTTGAGTTACAGATAGAGAAAGTAATAGAAAAAAAAATCACTGAAGAAACAAAGGCAGAACATTTTCCAAGAATTATCTGAGAAGCATAGCCAACCCAGAGTAGGCTAACCCCCCCCCCCCCCCACCGGCACAACACACACACAGCATAATCAATTTGCTGAAAATCAAGGATCAGGAAACAAATCTTAAAATTAGCCAGAAGGTAAACACACACACACACACACACACACACACACACACACACACACAAAATGATGTTAAGAAAAAGCAAATTGAAAATGACCACTAATTTCTCAGAAAAGACAAAAGGAAATTTGCTGAAAGAAAAATATTGTCAACCTGAAGTCTATAGCTAATGAAAATATCCTCCAAGATGAAAGGGGAAGATAAGGCATTTTTCAGACAAATATTGCAACAGTTTACCACTAATAATCCTGAACTAAAAGAAGATATTTAAAGGACGTTGTTTAGGTGGAAAGAACATGATAAGAGATGGAAAATCTGGTCTACAAAAATTTCAAAAATGGTAATTCTTGGAGAAATATAAAAGAACTTTATTTTCTAATTAAAAAATGTTTCTATTAATGCAAAATTAGTAACAATGTATTGCAGGGTTTATAATATATGTAGAATAAAATATACGTCCACAGTAGCACAAAGGAAAGGAGAGAGGGAAGGAAAGAATTATACAGTTTTTACATTATATGTTATATGATTTACTATTGTTTAAATGTAGTCTGTGGTACATTAAGGAGGTATACTATAAATTGTATACAACCGCTAAAAACTTAAATGGTATGTCTAATAAACCAGTTTATGGGATAAAAATAGAATACCAAAAATAATTAACAGAGAGGGAGGCAAACCATAAGAGACTCTTAAATACAGAGAATAAACTGAGGGTTGCTGGAGGGGAGGTGGGTGGAGGATGGGCTGGGTGGGGGATGGGCATTAAGGAGGGTACTTGTTGGGATGAGCACCGGGTGTTACATATTATAAGTGATGAATCACTAAATTTTACTCCTGAAACCAATACCTCACTATGTTAACTAATTTGAATTAAGAAAGAAAGGCGCAAGAGAAGTGGGAAAAATAGAAAATAAAAAGAATAAAAAATAAATAGAAAGCTGGTAGATTTAAACCCAACTATATTGATAATTACATTAAATATAAATGGTTTAAATACTCCAAATAAAAGTCAGAGGTTGTCAGACTCAACAAAGAAGCAAGATCCAACAATATGGTGTTGGCAAGAAATGCACTTTGAATATAAAAACATAAGATGAAAAACTTCTAGAGATTTGTTGCACACTGAATACACTTAACACTACTGAACTGTACACTTAAAAATGGTAAATTTGGGGTGGCTGGGTGTTCAGTTGATTGAGTGTCCGACTCCTAATTTTTGCCTCAGGTCATGATCTCGAGGTCATGAGATCGAGTTCTGCATTGGGCTCCATGCTGAACATGAAGTCTGCTTGGGATTCTCTCTCTCCCTCTCTCTCTGCACCCCCTCTCCCCGCTGGCCCACTCGCTTTCTCTCAAAAAAAAAAAAGGGGGGTAAATTTAATGTTATGTGGGATTTTTTTACCACAAGAAATATGTACATTAGTAGTTTAAAAGGATAGAAACACACCTAAACCATGGAAACACTAATAGAAAAGGTAGGCTGCCTATATTAATATCAGAAAATTTAGCGTTAAGGTTGATTAACACTAATAGAGATAAGGTACATGTCATAAGGATAAAAGGGTCAATTTATCAAGAAAATTAGCAATCCTAAGTGTATATGCACATAATTACAAGTCTCCAAATACATAAAGTGAAAATTGGTAAAACTGAAAGGAGAAATAGACAAATGCACAGTTATAACTGGAGACTTCAGCACTCCTCTCTTAGATTATAAAATAAGTAGAAAGTAAAGATATAGAGGATTTAACCAATACTACCAGTTAAAGTTGATCTAACTGAAATTTATAGAATACTAGTCACACCAACAAGACACAGATTCTTTTCAAGTGCGCATGGAATATTCACCAATATAAAATATACGCTGAGTTGTAAAATAAGCCTCAATAATTTAAAAGGCTTGAAATTATATAGAATATCTTCTCTGGTATTAAATTACCAATCTCACTTGAAAGACAGATAATCTAGCTGTAATCCCCTAGATATTTGGAGGCTAAATACACATATTACTAACTCATGAGTTAAATAAGAAAAAAATATTTTTGGGCTCTAGGAGCAAGATGGCGGAGGAGTAGGAGACCTAGATTTCGTCTGGTCTCAGGAATTCAGCTGAATAGGGATCAAACCATTCTGAACACCTACGAACTCAACAGGAGATCGAACAGGAGAGTAGCAACAACTCTCTGAACAGAGAAGCGACCACTTACTGGAAGGTAGGGCGTGCGGAGAAGTGAATCCGAGGCGATATTCGGGAGGAGAGACGGCGGGGGAGGGGCCTCCGCCGGCCGATTCTGGCAAGTGATAGAGCCACGGAGCACAAAATCGGACCTTTTAGAAGTTGGCTCGGCGGAGGGACATCGCTGCAGTGGCTAAGCGGGGGGTGGAATCCTCCCGGGGACAGTGTGGTCTCAGGACCCTTGGGGTCACGGAGAGACCGGGGGTGCCTGAGTGCGCCAGAGCTCCCAGGTATCAGAGCAGGGAAGCCGGCTGCACAGACGGAGCAGAGTCGCGGGCTCTCAGCTCGGGGTTGCCATAAACTGTGATCTGCGGCCCAGTCGGGGCACGGCTCCCCCAGCAGGGACCCAACAAGCAGCAGATC
>NW_027397069.1:70498798-70593114 GCF_003265705.2 Callorhinus ursinus
GTTGGGGGTGGGAGGGATGGGATGGCTGGGTGATAGACATTGGGGAGAGGATGTGCTACGGTGAGCGCTGTGAATTGTGCAAGACTGTTGAATCACAGATCTGTACTTCTGAAACAAATAACGCAACATATTTTAAGAAAAAAGGAAAAGAAGAAGATAACAGGAGAGGAAGAAAAGGGGAGTATGTCAGAGGGGGAGACGAACCATGAGAGATGATGGACTCTGAAAAACAAACTGAGGGTTCTAGAGGGTAGGGGGGTGGGGGGATGGGTTAGCCTGGTGATGGGTATTGAGGAGGGCACGTTCTGCATGGAGCACTGGGTGTTATGAACAAACAATGAATCATGGAACACTGCATCAAAAACTAATGATGTAATATATGGTGATTAAAAAACACTCATAAGTTTAAAAAAAAAAAAATAACAGTAAGGGACTTTAATATCCTACTTTTTTTTTTAAAGATTTTATTTATTTACTTGAGAGACAGAATGAGAGAGAGAGAGAGAGAGAGAGAGAGAGAGAGAGAGCACATGAGAGGGGGGCGGGACAGAGAGAGAAACAGACTCCCTGCTGAGCAGGGAGCCCAATGCAGGACTCCATCCCAGGACTCCAGGATCATGCCCTGAGCTGAAGGCAGTCGCTTAACCAACTGAGCCACCCAGGTGCCCAATATCCTACTTTCATCAATGGATAGATCTTCTAGATAGAAAATTAATAAGGAATACTGTCCTTAAATGCTTCATTAGACAATTGGCTTAACAGATACATGCAGAACATTCCAACCCAAAGCAAGAGAATATACATTCTTCTCAAGAGCACATGGAACAATCTCCAAGATAGATCATACATTAAGCCCCAAAACAAGTCTTAGTAAATTTAAGAAGACTGAAATAATATCAAGCATCTTTTCTAACCACAATGGTATGAAACTGGAAATCAATTACAAGAAGAAAACTGGAAAATTCACAATGTGTGGAGATTAAACAACATACTACTGAAAAACCAATGGATCAAAAAAGAAACTGAAAAAGAAATAAAAATACATCTGGAGACAAATGAAAATGGGAGGGCAACAATGGGGTGCAGCAAAAGCAGCTCTATGGAGGGAAGTTCATTACAATAAATGCCAACATTAAGATACAAAAGACATCTCAAATAAAAAACCTAATCTTACATTTTAAGGAACTAGGAAAAGAAGAACTAAGCCTCAAGTTAGCAGAAGGAAGGAAATAACTAAGATCAGAGCAGAAATAAATGAAATAGAGACGAAAACACAGTAGAAAATATCAATTAACAGCTGTGGTTTTTCAAAAAATAGACAAAGTAGACAAACTTTTGGTTAGACTCATGAAGAAAAAAAGAGGACTCAAATCAGAAACAAAAGAGGAGACATTACAGCTGATAACACAGACATACAAAGGATCATAAAGCACTACTACAGAACCAAAGCAATCTTGAAGAAGAACAAAGCTGGAGGCATCACACTTTCTGATTTCAAACTATATTACAAAGCTATTCTATTACATTTTACTATAAAGCTAATACATATTGCTGTAGCAATCCAAACAGTATGGTACTGGTATAAAAAACAGATCTGGGAGATTGATACATAGGTAAATAGGTCTGTTAAAATTCATCACACTGTACTTTTAAGATTTATGCATTTTATCACATGCAAAATGAACCTCGGTAATAAGAAACCAAACCAAAAATATAAACAGTATAAATTGTACAAAAAGAAAATTCACATAACAAAGTGCTAGCCTCCCAAAAAGATAAATTGTTTCCAGAAATCAGCAAGACCAAACACCCAAGCAATAGAAAAATAGGCAAAGTATAAACACACAGTTCACGGAAAAGGAAATACTAAAGATTCTTAAACATATGAAAATATTCTCAACTTTATTCATAGTAAGAAATGAAAATGCTAAGCACACAGGCAGGATATTTTTCATCTATCATTGTTGGCCACCCTTGGCTGGTGAAAATATGGGAAAGGAAAGAATTATGGTAGTTAATTTGGCAATATCTATCAGAAATACAATTGCGTATGGCCTTTGAGTCAGTAATTCCATTTCTGGGAATGTACCATCCCCTCTCATCCCCCCAAAACTCACATATGTCCCAGTGTTAGGGACTGCAGCAGTATTTGGAACTGCCAACGTTTAGGAACAACCTGACTTGTGTGGTACATTCACGCACTCCAGTACTCTCTAGCTGTGAAAAGCAGTCAGGAAGCTCTCTGTGTACTGAGGTGCAAATGATTCCAGGATATGTTAACAGAAAAAATCAGATGTTGAACCCTTTGTACAATATGCAACCTTTAGTGCAAAAGGGCAGGAATAATAATATGCGAGCACTTTTTCTTATAAAGCACCTCTGCAAAATTAGCTAAGAAACCACTATGAGTGATTACCGGTAAAGAACAGAGGTGAGGAACAAGGAAGTTGGGAAAAGGAAGTCGAATGTTTATTCTCCATCTTTACATATTTTCTCTTTAAATTTTTAACCATGTAAGTGATTTATCTGTGAAAAATTTAACAGAAAAAGAGGAAGAGGGAGAGAGGGAGAAAAAAGGAGGGAATGCAAATGAGTAAATGGGTTCTGGAAAGCCCAGAGCCAAATGTTCTTCAGCTCCTGGATATACAAGCAAAAGTAAAATCCTAATCTGAGTCTTTCAAACGCTTTGGAAAACCTCAACCTTTTTTTTTTTTTTATGATTAACTTTTTTTTTATTCTGGTTCAGAACATTAGCAATGGGTCACTTTCATTCCGGGGAGCAATGGAGAGAGGGAAGTCAGTAGTCAGTTATTCCCAAGGCCACACCCCTTGTGTAATAACCTTTGAGCCGCACCAACTCAGGAACTGTTCCTTCAGGCAGTCCTTAGAAAACGTCCTCTGAGCCACCAAAGGGAAGCCTTCCCACAGGAGGGCATGGTATAGGGGTACAGTTGTGGTTGTTGAAAGCAACTGCAGTTTGTCACACCAGCTGTGAGCCCCTCAGAACTCTGGAAATACCAGGATACATGGCGAATCCCAAAACAGCAAAAGTCTCCTATAGCCTGGACGTGGATGGAACTGGAGGGTGTTATGCTGAGTGAAATAAGTCAATCAGAGAAAGACATGTATCACATGACCTCACTGATATGAGGAATTCTTAATCTCAGGAAACAAACTGAGTGTTACTGGAGTGGTTGGGGGTGGGAGGGATGGGGTGGCTGGGTGATAGACATTGGGGAGGGTATGTGCTACGGTGAGCACTGTGAATTGTGCAAGACTGTTGAATCACAGATCTGTACTTCTGAAACAAATAACGCAACATATTTTAAGAAAAAAGAAAAAGAAGAAGATAACAGGAGAGGAAGAAAAGGGGAGTATGTCAGAGGGGGAGACGAACCATGAGAGATGATGGACTCTGAAAAACAAACTGAGGGTTCTAGAGGGGAGGGGGGGAGGGGGATGGGTTATCCTGGTGATGGGTATTGAGGAGGGCACGTTCTGCATGGAGCACTGGGTGTTATGAACAAACAATGAATCATGGAACACTGCACCAAAAACTAATGATGTAATATATGGTGATTAACATAATAAAAAAATTAAAAAAAAAAAGAAAAAATATTTTTAATAGCATGATTGTGAAAAGACAACATATTAAAATTTTGTGGGATGCAGCTAAGGGGTGCTTAGAAGGAAATTTATAGCTATAAATGTAAATGATACATGAGATAAGAAGTCTAAAATCATGAATGAAGTTTCCCAGGAAAAAAAGAGCAAATTAAAGTTGATTAGAAGTTCATTAAAATAGAAAATGGAAAAATGTAATATAAGTACCTAACATTAAGCTTTAGATTGACAAGGCATCCATTTCAAAAGATGTTCATCTTGAGTAAACATTGTCAGCTACTAGCAAAACAACCAGATAAAGAATTAGGTTGCCCCCATGCATGAAATTCCCTTTTTCAGAAAGCCCAGATAACCTATACAACTAACTACTTGAGTGACTCCACTTCTCACTTTCTGTGCTCTAATTCCCACTTTTATGTTTTAAATTAGCCAATAAAGATTGAACCCTCAAAACCTAGACATGCCACCCTCAACCCTAATAAAGGCAGAACCTCAGATCCTTTCTCTCTCTTTCTCTACACATGACCTCAGTGTGTGGCCCTTGGTCATGCTGTGTACCCTCCAGGACTTGTGAGTAATAAATCTTGTTCCTCAAAGTTCCCTGATGGTTTTTGCTGTTTTGCATCCCACAATCACAATAAGAACCACTAGGGCTGATCCAACCACATTTGCCTGGGTTGGGGAAATGTCTGTGGGGGTTTACTGTGGGTAATACAGGCAAGTGCCTCAGGCATTCCTAGCTGATAGCATCACTATCAATAGGCTGGAACTGGCACAACACAGCAATAGCAAAAATAAACAAAAAACCTAGATCATTGAAAACATCAATGAAATAAATGTCTAGTTTGACTAAGAAAAAAGTGAAGACACTAATTGTCAATATCAGAAAGAGGGGACATCAGTACAGATCCTACAAACTTTATAATGATAATAAAGAAATATTAACAATGTTAAGCTGGTAAATCCGAAAACCTAGATAAAATTGATAAATTCCTGGAATAAAATATTACCAAAATTTGCACAAAATAAAAATCTTAATGGTCTTTTATCTGTTAAATAACTTGAAATTGAATTTATAGTTTGAAACCTTCCCCTAGAGAAAATTCTAGGTCCAAGTAGTTTTACTGATGGAAATATATAAAATATTTAAGGAATAAATATCAATTCTACACAAACCCTTTCTAAAAATAACAGAGCGGGGGTACCTGGGTGGTTCAGTTGGTTAAGCATCTGCCTTTGGATCAGGTCATGATCTCAGGGTCCTGGGATGTATCCCCATGTCAGGCTCCTTGCTTAGTGAGGAGTCTGCTTGTCCCTCTCCCTCTCTCTCTCTGCCCCTCACCACTACTCATGCTCTTTCTCTCTCAAACTCTCTCTCTTTCTCAAATAGAATCTTGTAAAAGAAAATAGTAAAAATAAAAGAGAAAGGAACTCTCCCCAACTTATTTTATGAGAACAGTATTTTGTGATTCTCAAACCAAAGAAAGAAATAATAAAACTATAGGCTAATATCTTTCAAAATTATAAATACAAAAGTCCCTGACAAAATATTAAATTCAGCAAAATATAAAAAGTAAAATACATCATGAGAAACTGAAATTTAATTCAGGAAGGCAAAGTTGAAAATCATCACTCTAGTTCATCATTTTAACAGACTCAAGGAGAAAAAGCATATGAACATTTCTAAAGATGCAGAAAAGTCTTTTCACAAAATTCAACAACATTCATGACCCCCCCAAAACTTTAAACAAAGAAAAAACTTCTCAAACTGATTTAAAAAATCTATAAAAATCCCACAGCTAACAATAAATAGAAAAAGGCCGAACTCTTTTTCCCCTGAGATCAGCTACAAAACAGCAATGTCTGATCTCACAACTTCTAAGCAACATTGTTCTGGATGTTCTAGCCAGTGCAATAGGAGGGGAAAGAAAAATACAGATTGAAAGAAAAAAGTGCAATTGTCTTTATTTTCAGATAATGGTGTATTTCCAAATCTCAAGAAGTATGGCAAAAAGCTACTAGATCATAAAAAGAAATGAAATACTGACAGATGTTTAAAAATGGATTAACTTTTAAAACACCAAGGTAAGTGAAAGAAGCCAAACAGAAAAGGCCACACTTGTGCCTTGTGATCCCACTTATATAAAATAACCAGAATAGGTGAATCTGTAAACATAAAGTAAATCAGTTGTTGCCTAAGGCTGGGGGAGGGGAGGTTGAAATGTAATGAAGAATAACTGTTAATGAACAGTGTTTCTTTTGAGAATGATAAAAATGTTCTAAATTTAGATAGTGACGGTTGAACAATTCAGTGACTATAGTAAAAACCACTGATTTGCACACCTTAAAAGGGTGAATTTTATGGTATGTGAACTGTATCTCAATAAACCTGCTAAGTTTTAAAAAATCACTTAAGATATTAAGTGAATTCAGAAAATTTGAAGCAACACAGTCCATACACAAAAATCAATTGTATTTTTATATGCTAGCAATAAACAATTAGAAAATGAAATTTCTTTTAAGATAACATTTACAATAGCACAAAATGACAGAAAATAAGTAGAAATCTAAAAGATGTGTAAGATCTGTATGCTGAAAAATTAAACACTCATGAGAAAAAATTAGGAAGACAATAAATGAAGGGATATCATGTTCATGGATTGGAAAACTCACTATTGTTAAGACATCAGTCTCCCCCACCCCCAACTGATCAACAGGTTCAACACAATCCTAATCAAAATCATAAATAACAATACCATTTAAAATAGGGATCTACCTTTAGGTAAATTTAGGAATAAATTAAAGTGCTACTGAATACTGCACATTATAAAATATTGCTGAGAGAAATTGGGGATGATCTTAATAGATATACCATGTTCATGAACTGGTTAATTCTTACTAAAAATCATTAAGATGTCAAGAGAAAGAGACAAACCAATAATTCACCATAATTCTAAATAACACTCCATCCAGTTTTTGTGTTTGTTTTTGTTGTTTTTTTGTTTTTTTTAGGAAAAGTTGATGGCTAATTCTAAAATTTTTATGGAATATCAAAGACCTAGAACAGTGAAAACAATTTGGGGAAAAAAGAATAAGTCTGAAGAACATACATTACCTAATTTCAAGACTTACTCTAAAGCCACATACAGTAATCAAATATAGTGTATATACTTAGACATATAGATCAATGGAAAAGAATCCAAATATAGACCCACATAATATATATATATAAGGTCAATTGATATTTGACAAACATTTTGAGGTAATCCCATACAAAAAATGAGTAACCCATTAAGGATTACCTTTAAATGCTTTCAGTAAATCTTGCTGAAACAACTAAATACCCATATGTAAAAAATCTGAATTTCAACCTCTACCTCATATCAAATGTGAAATTAATTTGAAAAGTAGACAGACATAAAGGCAAAAGCTAATCTATAAAATTTCTAGAAAACATAAGAAGGAAGGAAGGACCCATGATTTATAATAATATTTGCAAATAACAGGGAAAATAAACCTTAAACTCATCAGGAAAATTAGATTTGAAGAGACACTAGAGGAAAGCAGGATAATGAAATGAATGAGTAAGGCTGAAGAAACTTTCCCTCCTTTTCATCCTATCCTAGAAAAGAGCAAGTTTGGTCTGTTGGTTGGTTTTAATGCTAAGTAATTAATAGCCATTGGGTCAAGCAATTTGCTGATCATTTAGAAACATCTGTTAACACTTTTGTAGAGAAATTATAATATATTCACGGTCAACAATAAATCAACATGTGTATTTGTATGCATATTCTAGAACTGTATTAAACATATTTATGAGAGAAAACAAATTGTAACAAAGATCTTAAAAGTCTACTTTTGGAGATATTTTTAGCACTGTAAATATTTTATTTCATTTGTGGATCCAAACCATTTGAAAAATGAGCCAAAATTCAATTCTTTTTCAGACACTCAGCTATTTTCAGAACTTGATTCTGACCAAGATAAATCCACAAATCAAACTTTTTATACTCCTTACTGCAGTTCTTTTTTTCCTTATTTTTCAGGGGTTGTACCCACCTGTTAGAGTGAGTTCCAGTACTTGCTGTGATGAAATTCCACAATCACTGGGCCAATAAAAAGCTGAAGGCTGATTTTGTGTCGATTTTTCCTCCAAAACATTTGATTGATGTAATTTTCTTTTCTGACAAAGTCCTGTTTCCTATTAATGCAAAATGAAAACAAATTTGTGGGAGACCATAAATTAAATTAAAAGGCAAATTGAAGTTGGGTAAAAGATAAGTTATGATAAATAATTAGAAAAGCAATACCTCACTAGATAAAAGGGGAACAAAGAACATAAATGATTTACGGATGCAGGAAAACACAAATGACCCTTAAAAATGAAAAATTAAAAAGTTAACTTCACTTGTAATCAATGGGAAAACAAGTGAGAATGACAGTGAGCCATGACTTTTCACTTAACTGGAAATGGCTGACAAAGGAAAGCCAGTGTTTATGAGTGTGATAAACCAAACAATTTTATTCACTACTCATGAAACAGCAGAGCAAAATGTCTAAGTATGTCAGAAGTTTCAAAAATGTACTTTCCCTTTTAACTATTTAATGTACATGTTTACTCTGACCATATAATCAAATTTGCCGGTAAAAATCCAAGTACAAGGATGCTCAGTTGAAAATAGTGTAAAGAAACAGAAATTGGAGAAAGATCTAAATGTCCTGCAGTAGATCACTGATTAAATAAGTTATAATATATAATCTTATGTTAAATACCCAGAAATCATTTAAAATCATGTTATAAAAGAATATTTACCCACATGGGAAAATATTCATATTTTATAAGGTAGGGGAAGAAAATGAGCTCCAAAATAGCATGTTTACTATGATCCTGTTTATGCATATGTGAGCACCTATACATCTGTGGGTATCAGACAAGACTGGAATAACATGTCCCGGATGTTAACATTGAAAGTTTAACAATATTTACTTTGGGATGGTGAAAATACAAGCAAATTTTAGTATTGTCCATATTTTCTACATGTTCAATATGATTCACATTAGTAAGACACTCGAGTATGAGCATTTCAGTATTGGTGTATGTTATAATTCTCTTTTTATAAGTTCAAGTTCAAATTTTTGCCAGCCATCAAAAGATCTTATAATGTTGGACTTTTATATTTTCTATTATCAAAGACTATTCTCAGAGGCATAATGATGCTTCTCTTCCAGTACCTCAGGGTAAACTGTCACAGGTTTATCTAAAGAATTGCCAAGATAACAGGGACATACTCTTACCCTGGCCCCAACCCTAACCCTAGATCTGAAGGGGAAAAAAAAAAAGTGCTGTGTGTGTGTGTATGTGTGTGTGTGTTTAATGGAATATTACTCAGCCATAAGAAAGAATGAATCTTGCCATTTGCAATGACATGGTTGGAGCTAGAGAGTATTAAGCTAAGTGAAGTAGGTCAGTCAGAGAAAGACAAATACCACATGATTTCACTCATATGTGCAATTTAAGAAACAAAACAAATGAGCAAAGGAAAAAGAGAAAGAGACAAACCAAGAAAGAGATTCTTAACTATAGAGAACAAACTGATGGTTACCAGAAGGGAAGTTGGGGGAGGAATGGGTGAAATAGGGGATAGAGATGAAGGAGTGCACTTGCTGTGTTAAGCACCAAGTGTTGTATGGAAGTGTTGAATCACTGTATTGTACACCTGAAACTAATATTATACTGCATATTAACTAACTGGAATTTAAATAAAAACTTAAAAAGAATTGCTAAGAAAGAGTATAATGTGCCCAGATGGGTTATTTTTAACTGCAAAAGAAATCATATTTTTCAGAGTAAATGCTCCCACCCATTATAAATTATATGACATTTTGTCAAATAATACTTTTAGTGATCATTCTTAGAACAAGTAAAAAATTACTTGTTTGCCACCTTGAATGGCATTTTTATATAAATGGCTGCTGTATCAGTCCCTTTTATATTGCTACAACTCACTTTTGGAAAATAACATTAGTCAAAACTTACTGAATTTTTTAGGTGATTAAAAAGAAAGGCCAATCCCATTATATAAATAAGTCCTGGGGATATAATGTACAACATGATATAGTTAATATTGTGTATTTGAAAGTTGCTAAGAGAGTAGATCTTAAGAGATCTTATCAGGGGCACCTGGGGGGCTCAGTCAGTTAAGTGTCTGCCTTCAGCTCAGGTCATGATCCCAGGGTCCTGGTATGGAGCCCTCAGCAGGGAGCCTCCTTCTCTCTCTCCCTCTGCCCTCCCCACCCCACCCCCCACCCCTGCTCATGCTCTCTCTCAAATAAAACCTTAAAAAAAAAAGAATTCTTATCACACAAAAAATTGTAGCCATGTGTGGTGATGGATATTAACTGACTAATAAGTCAAAATAATGGTGATCATTCTGCACTATGTATAAATACTGAGTCATTATGTTGTACACTTGAAACTAATATGTTAGGTCAATTATATCTCAACTTGGAAAAAGGAACAGGATTAAGATGTCTCCAGTTATTTGAACATCTATAATTTTATTTTCTCATTATGGGAATGTTTATTGGACTTCCAAATTGGAATAAATAAGAGCAATCTTACTCCAACAAGTTTATGCCTCTAAAACAGAATAAAAATCTTAAACCCAGAAAGGACATTAATAAGCCAACTTAGTCACTATTTTGTTTGTTTGCCTTAAGGTGAAACAACACCAAATCCTTCTTAGAAAAATTAATCCTTCTCCTTCTGTATGTGTCATTTGTATTTAGAAAGTTGTAATTTTCCTTGTTAAGGAGAACAAGTGGAGTGTAAACCCCCATGCTGAGCCAGGCAGGGAAGCTGCTCAGATGCTGGTCCACCTGACCTTGCCTTTCCAAATCTGTTCTGGGCACGAGCAACAGGGACTCCATAAAGCCCATGCATCTGCAATGCTTCCAGGAGACCACCCCCTCAGGTATATCAGTTTTTTCTGCTGACAAGAGGCCCAAATCTGTGGCCATGGCCATAGGAGGCCCCTACTCATGGACCTTGGATGATGGAAGAAGGGAGGGAGTGCCACTCTGTTTTCCATCTCACTGCTCAAGGTTATAGTCCTGGGTGCTCTCACCTCCTCCAGCTGCTCAAATCCTTCCTTCCTCTGATATTCACAAAAAAGCGGCAGAATTCACAGCCAACTATGGAAAACCCAGCATCCTTCAATTCGTCCAAGGATTCTCAGATCTTATGTTTCTCCTATTCATCTCAGCTCCAATTTCCTACCTCAAGTAGATCCTTGATTTCTTTTTCTTCACCTTGAAGCTGTTTCCTTCTCTCTACCTTTCCTCAACTTAAACTTGGAACACAGCCTTTTTGCTTTGATTTGCTTAAACACCCCGAATACAAAACAATTATGGCTTTTTTTTTTTTTTTACTGAGTATTTGAAATGAGGAGTGAAGATGGGTAAAGAAGGGGAATTATATTTGCACAAATGGTAGGATGACCAACTATCCCAGTCTACCTGGGACTGAGGTTTTTCCCTGGGATGTGGGACTTCAGGAGAATTCTGGGTAAAGTGGGATGAAATGATCATCCTAACCAAGTTCGACTGCTAAAGAGACAGGACTCAACATGACAAAGCTTTCGCATTTACAGTTTATTGCAGGAAAAGGATGTACTCTAACAAGAGCACTAAAGTAAGGTGATACATCACAGTCAGATGTTACCCCACAGCAACAGGGTCACAGAGGCCAGGCATCAGCTCCCAGAGTCCTCCTGCTGTGAGGGCCGGTGCAGACACCCTTTCTCTGTCTCGGCTCAGGAACCACTGACCTATGCATGGAATACCTCAGAACCAGAGTCCAAAGTGTAATCTCAGCTGTTTCTTATACCCTCTAGGCATTTTCTTGTTATATAACCAATCTAAATGGCAAGGCACCCTAGGGTCAAGAGGGTCTCATTGAGACAAAGTGCAGATCATCATTCTTACTGTTATCCATCAACAATGCTGACAAGCTGGTACAAACTCAGCAGATCTACGGTTACAAAGAAACACTATCACTCAGTACATTCCCCCATACATTGACCAGGGGTTAATGCCTTGCATGGAATTAGTAAAACAGTTCAGGTCAATTCCAGGTCTGCTGGAGTAAACCCTCACAGTTCATATCAAATCAGCGAAAGAAGAGACTTAAAATAGAAGGGAAGGTGCTTTTATCATTATAAGTCTTTTGGCTTTTCCTGCCAAAGGAAGCTTCCATTTGGCCTCTTCTTGGGCTCCTGCTTCCTTACCCGCAAACTCGGCCCAGTTTGTCTTCACTTCTCATTTCCAACCCAGCCTTCCTTTTTACTCTACTACTCAGGATGCTGCACAAACTAAAAATTCTTCATATTTTACTTTGCAAAGCAATTTGCTTCACTTTGCTGTACTCCAAGTTCTCACAAGCAGTGGCCCACCTCTTCATCCTCCTCATCATCATGATTATAATTACTACAACATCAACAGGAGTGGCAGTAGCAATGCTTAATATAGGCCTTACTCTGTCCCAGGCCCTAAGCATCTTACACATACTATCATATTTAATCATCACAACAGTGTTGCTAAGTAAGGAGTATTAACATCCCCATTTTACAAATGAAGAAAGTGAAACAAAGAAGTTCAATAATTTTCCCAAGGTCACTCAAATTGTAAATGATGAAGTCAGAATTCTAAGCCAGACACTCGGACTGCCACATCTGTGCTTTACTTCACTGTACTCTCCAGAATGGCCCATCAGGCAAATTCACAGGCATTTCTCTCCAGTAGTATCCTGCCATTTGTAATTAGTATTTTGGAAAATCAACAGCATAGAATACAAAGACAAGGTTTTTAATAAAATCACTTCTAAAAATACACCAATTAGGGTGCCTGGGTGGCTCAGATGGTTAAGTGTCTGCCTTCGGCTCAGGTCATGATCCCAGGGTCCTGGGATCAAGTCCCGTGTCGGGCTCCCTGCTCCTTGGGAGCCTGCTTCTGCCTCTGCCTCTCTCTCTCTCATGAATAAATAAATAAAATCTTT
Source organism: Callorhinus ursinus (assembly GCF_003265705.2). Classification (NCBI taxonomy): domain Eukaryota; kingdom Metazoa; phylum Chordata; class Mammalia; order Carnivora; family Otariidae; genus Callorhinus; species Callorhinus ursinus. Next base: position 70,511,478 of record NW_027397069.1, read on the forward strand.
AAAAGAAAAAAAATAAAAATACACCAATAACTAGCAAAATAAAACATTTTTTTTTTACAAAAAACTGGTAATTATATATTCAGATATTTTTGAGAACACATCCATAAAACAAGAAAAGAGTGGTATGAAAAGGACAAATCAAAGAACATGAAAGAGTTCTTAACAATTACAAATATTGCTAACATAAAATAAAACACACCCTCCAAAAGGGATTTATAAAGTTTGGACAGTGTCCTAGAATGTAGAGGAAAAGGAAGAATCAAATTATGAAAGAAGAGATAGAAGATACAGAGAATTAATCTAGAATGTCCAACATCCAACTAAGAGGAGTACAAGAAGGAAGAGACAGGACAATGAGGATGGGGAATCTAGGAAAAGCCATTTGGAAGAATATCAAAGCTGGAAGAAAAGCACAATCTTCACTGAAAACAACTTACTAATAGAGATCAAGATGAAAAAGAAAAGACAGTTGTATACACTACTTCACACATTAAAGAATAAAGAAAAGATGCTGAAAGCATCCAGAGAGGAAAAAGAGGTCATCAAGAAATAACTGTTAGAGTGGCACCACCATGTGACCTAACTAGTTAATCTCTCTGTGCCTCAGTCTCCTGATCTGTAAAAGGAGGATAAAATAGTATTTTCCTCAAAAAAGTGTTGTGAATATTAGCAAGAATTTTGGGAAGATGACAAAGTAGAAGGATCCTTACCCCATCCCACAAACATACCAAAATAACGGCTACATGTAGGTGACCACTCTAAAGACAACCTGAAGACTATCCAAACAGACCTTCCTTAGCTAATCATGGAGAGGAGGCCACATACCAAAGGGGTGGTGGGGCAGAGACATGGTTGAGAACTAAACCACCCAGTGAGACTAACCACAAATGGGAGGGACATTACAAGCATGAAGAGGTGAGAGTGCATCTCAGCACTGGAGACCTGCACTGGGAAGACAAGTCCCCATAATGTCTGGCTTTGAAAACCAGAAAGACTTAGGGAGTTTTTAAAATCAGTAGGGCTTAACTCTGGGTATTTTAATATCAATGGGCTTAACTCTGGGAAAGCCAGAGGACAACAGGAAATGGAGTCCCAACCCTGAAAGAGCCAGGATACAAAATAACTCAGCCTGAGACATAGTACAGAAGCACTAGTTTCAAAATGCCTGGAGTATACATGAAAGAGATTTATTGAGTAATCTTAGAACATGTTCTGGAGGGGCAAGTAATCTTAGAACATCTATGGGAAATTTTTCCAGAAACAAAAGTGCTGGTGAGTGCCATTTCTCTTCCCCTCCTCCCAGTCTAGGTAGCTGGACACCTGTGGGAGACAACACCATACTCTCCATCTACCCTGCTAGCACTACATGCCTGCCAAACATTCCCCTGTGGACCTGCCCCACCAACCCCACCTGACTCTGGAGGTTTCCTTCCAAAACAACTTCTCCCTGCCATACCCAGCAGGAGCCACAGCCAGAACCAGTGCCACTCCAAAGTGACTCCCACCTAAGGGAGGGGGAGGGATACAGCCCCACAGCTAGGCCTCTTGGCTGGCTATGCAGAAAGTGAGTTTTGCCTTTCGGGCACCTGTAGCTGTGGCAGAAAGGCTAACCGTAGACAGCTAGGCTGACTGACCACTGGCCCACCAAAGAGATGACAGTGGCTGCAGACAGGCTTCTCAACAGCATAGGAAGCAAACCCTGCCTATACACCCACAGCAGGAAAAATGGGACATTGCAGTCAGCTGTGCTGTAGGCAATCACAGCCCAGTCACAACAGGAGGGTGTGTGCAGCCCATACAGGGGGCACCCTGGAGCACCTGGCTCTGGTGATAGGATTGTGTTATAGGGCATCACATGACCTCTTCTACACAAGGACACTACTTTTAATACCAGCTGTAGCTGACCTACCTAATACATAGAAACACAGAGTTAGACAAATTAAAAACAGAAGAATGTGTCCCAAATGAAAGAAAAAGAAAATCACAGTAAAAGAGCTAAATAAAATGAAGATAAGCACATGCCTGGTAAAGAATTTAAAAGTAGCGGCCATAAAGATATTCACGGGACTTAAGAAGAGTGGATAAATTCAGTGAAAATTTCAAGAGAAAAAAATATTAAAAAGAACCCAGCTGAGCTGAAGAATTCAAACATTGAAAAAAACAAACACACTAGAGGAAATCAACAGCAGATTAGAGGATGCAGAAGAATGTATCAGTGACCTGGAAGACAGGGTAATGGAAAGCAACCCAGCTGAACATCAAAAAGAAAAAATAAAAAATGAGAACAGGTTAAGGGAACTCTGTGACATCATCAAGCATACTAATATTCATAGTTTACGGATCCCAGAAGGAGAAAAAAGAGAAGGGGGCAGAAGACTTATATGAAGAAATAATAGCTGAAAACTTCCCTAATCTGGGAAAGGAAATGAACATTCAGGTCCAGGAAGGAAAGAGGGGGCCTTAACAAAATAAAACCAAGGAGGATCCACATTGAAACATATAATAATAAAAATGGCAAAAAGTAATGGTAAAGAGAGAATTTTTTGAAAAGATTATTTGAGAGAGAGAGAGAGCATGTGTGCATACGAGCAGGGAGAGTTGTAGTGGGGAAGGAGAGGGAGAGGTAGAGGCAAAGTATCTCAAGTAGACTCCCTGATGAATGTGGAGCTGATGCAGGGCTCAATCCCAGGACCCTGAGATCATGACCTAAGTTGAAATCAAGTCACTCAACTGACTGTGCCACCCAGGCACTCCAATAAAGAGAGAATGTTAAAAGCAGCAAGAGAAAACAGTTACATGCAAGGGAAACCCCATAAGGCTACCAGCTGATTTTTCAGCAAAAATTTTGCAGGCCAAAGGGGAGTGACATGATATATTCAAAATGCTGAAAGGAAAAAAAACCCTACACCAAGAATACACTACATAAGGTTATCATTTGGAATAGAAGGAGAGATAAAGAGTTTCCCAGACAAAGTTAAAAGAATTCATCAAAACTAAACCAGCCTTACAAGAAATGTTAAAGGAATTCTTTAAGTGGAAATAAAAGGCCATAATTAGAAGAAAGTTATGAAAGAAAAAATTTCACAGGTAAAAGCAAACATATAGTAGAGGTACTAGATTAATCACTTATAAAGCCGGTATGGAGGTTAAAACACAAAAGTAGTAAAATCAGTTATATCTACAAAAATCAATCAAGGGATACACAAAATATAAAGATGTAAAATATTACACCATATATATAAAATGTGGAGGGGGGAGTAAAAATTGAGTGCTTTTAGAATGTATTCAAACTTCAGTGACCATCAACTTGATATAGACTGCTATGCACATAAGATGTTATATATGAACCTCATGGTAACTACAAATCAAAAACCAATAATAGATACACACAAAAAGAGAAAGGAATCCGAGCATAACACTAAAGGGAGCCATTAAACCACAAGGGATGAGAGCAAGAAAGGAACAGAGAAGACCTATAAAAACAATCATAAAACAAAATGGCAATAAGTATACACCTTTTAATAATTACTTTAAATGTAAATTGCTTAAACGCTCCAATCAGAAGACATAGTATGACAGAATGGATAAAAAACAAGACTCATCTATATGCTGCCTAAAAGAGACTCACTTCAGACTTAAAGACACATACAGACAGAAAGAGAAAGGATGGGAAAACATATGCTATGCAAAAGGAAGCAAAAAAAAAAAAAAGTGGGGTAGCAATACTTAGATAAAATAGACTTTAAAACAAAGACTGTAGCAAGAAACAAAGAAGGTCACTACATAATAATAAAGTGATTAATCCAACAAGACTGTGGCAAGAGACAAAGAAGGTCACTACATAATAATAAAGTGATTAATCCAACAAGAGGATAGAACAGTTTAGATGCCTATGCACCCAACACAAGAGCACCTAAACACATAAGCAAATATTAACAGACATAATGGTAGAAATTGACAGTAATACAATAATAGTAGGGAACTTCAACATTCCATTTACATCAATAGATAGGTCATCCAGACAGAATGTCAGCAATTGTGTCATGACTATGAATGACACATTAGACCAGAGGGATTTAACCAATATATAGTCCATCGAAAAGCAGAATACACATTCTTTTCAAGTGCACATGAAACATTCTCCAGAATAGATCACATTTTGGACCATGAAACAAGTCTCAATACATTTAAGAGGACTGAAATCATATCAAGTACTTTTCCCAACCATGATGGTATGAAACTAGAAGTCAAACACAAGAACAAAACTGGAAGAAACACAAACACATGAAGACTAAACAACATGCCTACTGAACTACCAATGGCTCAGTGAAGAAATCAAAGAGGAAATAAGACTCATAACTATAGAGAACAAACTGATGGTCACCAAAGAGGAGTTGGGGTGGGAGGGATGAGTCAGGTAGGTGATGGGGATTAAGGAGTGCACTTGCTGTGATGAGCAGCAGGTGTTGTATGGAAGTGTTGAATCACTATGTTGTACACAAATGAAATTAATATTACACTGTATGTTAACTGGAATTTAAATAAAAACTTAAAATTAAAAAAAGATGAAATAAAAAAATACAGGGAGACACATGAAAATGAAAACACAATGGTTTAAAATCTTTGGGGTGCATCAAAAGCAGTTCTAAGAGGAAATTTTATAGCAATATGGGCCTACCCCAAGAGAAAAGAAAAATCTCAAACAGCCTTATATCTGAAGGAAATAAAAAGAAGAAATAAAGCCCAAAGCTAGTAGAAGAAATAAAAAGTATTAGAGTGGAAATAAAGGAAATAGAGACTAAAAAAAATGATAGGAAAAAAAATCACCCATTTACAATCACACCAAAACCAGGAGGTGGGTCTTTGAAAAGGTAAACAAAATTGATAAACCTTTAGCTAGACTCATCAAGAAAAAGAGGATTCAAATAAAGTCAGAAGTAAACACAGAAATACCAAAACCACAGAAATACAAAGGGCATACTCCTTTTGTTATTTCAATACTATTTATTTTGAATCCTTATTTGAAAAATTATATGCCAGCAAACTGGACAACCTAGATGAAATTGATAATTTTCTAGAAACATACAATTTTTCAAAACTGAATCAGAAAGATATAAAAAATTTGACCATATTGATGACTAGTAATGAAATTAAATCAGTAATCAAAAACCTCCCAACAAACAAAAGTCCGGGACCAGATAGCTTCACAGATGAATTCTACTAAGCATTTAAAGAAAAGTTAATACCTAGTCTTCTCAAACTATTCCAAACAATAGAAGAGGAAGAAAACTTCCAAATTCACTCTACGAGGCCAGCATTACTCTGATACCCAAATGAGATAAAGATACTACAAAAAAAGATACAGGACAATGTCTCTGATGAACATGGATGCAAAAATCCTCAACATAATATTAGCAAACTGAATTCAACAATTCATTAAAAAAATCATTCACCATTATCATATGGATTTATTCCAGGGATGCAAAGATGGTTTAATATTTGCAAATCAATGTCATACCTCACATTAAGAGGAAGGATAAAAACTGATCATCTCAATAGATGCAGATAAAACACTGAAAAATTCAACACCCATTCATGCTAAAAGCTCTCAACAAAGTGAGGTTAAAGAGACTATATCTCAACATAATAAAGGCCATATAGGAAAAACCCACAATTAACCTCGTACTCAGTGGTGAAAAACTGGAAGCTTTTCCTCTAAGATCAGGGACAAGACAAGGATGTCCACTCCTACCACTTTTATTCAACACAGCACTGGAAGTCCTAACCACAGCAATCAGACAAGGAAAAGAAATAAAAGGCATCCAAAGCAATAAGGAAAAAGTAAAACTTTCACTAATATGCAGATAACATGATACTATATAGAGAAAACTCCAAAGACTGCACCAAAACATGACTAGAACTGATAAATGAATTCAGTAAAGTTGCAGGATACAAATTTAATATAGAGAAATCTGTTACATTTCTATACATTAATAATGAAGCAGAAAGAGAAAGTAAGAAAACAATCACATTTACAATCACACCAAAAAGAATACCTAGGAATAAATTTAACCAAGGAGGTGAAAGAACTGTACTCTGTAAACTATAAGACACTGATGAAAGTAACTGAATACAACACAAACAAAATGGAAAGCTTTTTCATGCTTATGGACTGGGAGAATAAATATTGTTAAATGTCCATACTACCCAAAGCAATGTACAGATTTAATGTAATCCCTATCAAAATGCCAACAACTTTTTTACAGAACTAGAACAAATAATCCTAACACTTGTATGGAACCACAAAAGACCCTGAACAGCCAAAACAATCTTGAGAAAGAAGAACAAAGCTAGAGGTAATGTAATCCCAGATTTCAAGACATACTACAAAGCTATGATAATCAAAACAGTATGGTAATAGCACATAGATAGGTACATTGATCAACAGAACACACTCCCAGAAATAAATCCAAGCTTATATGGTCAATTAACCTACAACAAAGGAGGCAAGAATATACAATGGTGAAAGTAAAGTCTCTTTAACAAATGGTGCTTGGACAACTGAACAGATATACGCAAAAGAATGAAATTGGACCACTTTCTTACACCATACACTCAAAATGGATTAAAGACCTAAGTGTGAGACCTGAAACCATAAAACTCTTAGAAAACATGAGCAGTAATTTCTTTAAGCAACATTTTTCTAGATATGTCTCCTAAGGCAAGGGAAACATGCAAAAATAAACTGTTGGGACTACACTAAAATAAAAGGCTTTTGCACAACAAAGGAGACCATTAACAAAACAAAAAACCTAGTGAATGGGAGATGATATTCACAAATAATATATCTAATAAGGGTTTAATATCCAAAACATATAAACAAGAACTTATACAGCTCTACACCAAATAATAATAATCCTACTAAAAATGGCAGAGGTCCTGAATATACATTTTTCCAAAGACAATATATAGATGGCCAGCAGACACATTAAAATATATTCAACATCACTATTCATCAGCAAAAATGCAAACCAATACCACCTGTTAGAATGAGTAAAATCAAAAACAAGAAATAACAAGTGTTGAAGAGGATATGGACAAAAAGGAACACTTGTGCACTGTTAGTGGGACTGCAAACTGGTGCAGCCACTGTGGAAAACAGTATAGAGGTTTCTCAAAAAATTAAAAATAACATTACCATATAATCCAGTAATTCTACTACTGTGTATTTACCCAAAGAAAATAAAAGCACTAATTCAAAAAGACATATGCATCACTACATTTATTGCAGCATTATTTACAAAAGCCAAGCTATGGAAGCAACCCAACTCTCCCCTGATAGATGAACTGATAAAGATGATGCAATATATATGTACAGTGGGATACTACCCAGCCATAAAAAAGAATGAGATTTTGCCATTTGCAACAGCATAAATGCACGTAGAGAGTATAATGCTAAGAGAAATAGTCAGAGATAGACAAATACATACGACTTCATTCATATGTGGAATTTAACAAAACAAAACAAAGAAAGACAAAAAAATAGACTCTTAAATATAGAGAAGAAACTGCTGTTTGCCATAGGGAAGGTGGATGGGGAATGGGGATTAAGAGTGCACCTATGTTATTTAATAGTGTTGTATGGCGACGTGTGGTGGCTACACTTGTGGTGAGCATAACATAGTGTATAAACTTGCCAAATCACTATGTTGTACACCTGAAACTAATGGAATATTGTGAATCAACAGTGCTCAAGTAAAAAATTCAATTAAAGGTAAAAAAAAATATACTTATCTTCATGAACACTGAATGTGTAGAATTATTGAATCATATCGTACACCTGAAACTAACAATGTATTTTAATTTACTTCATTGAAAAAGACAAAAACTAGTTAACTATATCTAAAGCAGAACAAAAATGTGAATGACCACAAATTTGATAAATCTGAAACCCTGATGGAGTCCTAAGTGAGGCAGCACAATATTTTTCAAGGGCTGAAAGAACTCTACAATCAGTGAAAATATCCTTCAGGGATAAAGGTGAAATAAATTCCAATGTGCATGCTCTAGTCAGAGCTCTTATAGGTGGATTTTCTCTAAGCAGGGACCCAAAGATCCAGGATCCTTCCATCTTATGAGACACCTTCAACATGTGTGATCTAGCCCTGGGTATATATTCTTACTATTCAAAATATGTGGTCCACAGACCAGGAGCATTAGCTTACCTGGGAGCCTCTTAGAAATGCTTCTGAGAAATCTGAGGCCCTACCCACACTTACTGAGTCCAAATTTGATTATTAGCAAGATCTCCAGATCATTTTATGCACATGTCACTTAGAAGCACTACTGTGTATCAGTTTATCACCCCTGCCACCATTCAATTTTGGCCAGACTGATTATTTGGCACTACCTAAATGGACTATGTAGGCTCTTGAAATGTAGTCCACGTCTATGGCTAGGAGGAAAACAAAACAGTTTTGTGAACACATAATACTGAACCATTTTGTTCTTTTTCCTACACAGAGAATACACTTGCTTCTCCTCAGAGGAGAGGACTCAACTGCATCCACCAATATTAGTTTTCTCCAAGTGTTCAACTTACTACAATAAGTAGAGTAGGCAATGTTCAGTTTCCTCCATCAGTTCCAGACATGGCCCCATCCTGCTATGGTCACCATACTGTTAACTGGATCTTTGCCATGAGGCTCAGTCACACTGTACAGCCAAAAAATCTCACTAAGTCCATGCCAATTAAAAACTTTCAAATCCCATGTCTCACCACTTAAAGTTAGCTTTCCAGTCCTTTAAGATCCTTATAATCTTTGCATCTCATTTCTCTTTCATATCTGCTTGCAAAATGGCCAATTTACTCTGAACTCCTCTCTTTCTTGCAATACCTTGCCAAATGCATCAATGACAATATTATTCTTTCCAGTCACATCCTCTAGAGCCATTGGCTTACCAAGCCCATGACCTGCTTGCAAAGTTATTACCGGTGACACCTCTGTCAGACATGCACATCATGAGCCTCCATCTTCTCACAGCCTGGTATCAGTTTTCTTGCAGCTCACAAGTTGACCATTGAGCCAGTGCTGCACGTGTTATCCTGCAGTACTATTTTGCAGCACCAATCTCTGAACTAGTCAGGATTGGCAACTGCTGTATCCAACAACTTCCAAAAACCATAACATTCATTTCTCAGTCACACGGTTCATGATCCCAGGGTCATTGAGCCCAGGTAGCTTTTGTACAACTTGCTTCTCAAAGCTCAAAGATCTAGACCTCTTACATCTTGTGACACCACCTTCAACACAGGGCTTCCAAGGCTGTCGTGGAAGATGACCATGGGTAGGAATTCCATTTGGACTACAGGAGGAAATGGTGTATATCACATCTGCCCACGTTTACCAAAATGAGTCACACTGGCCAAAACTAGATGCAAAGAAGCTAGGTGTAAAAACAGCTGCAGGAAGCACGGGAAATTAAAAAGCAGCAGCAGCTTGGAAAATATCATCTTCCCTTGTAACAAGGATAAAACTCACACAGTATGATGGACAAACTCACACAGTCTGTATTAGCTTTCCCAAAGCAGATACAGATTGGAGCAGGAGGTCATAATGTTCTGAAAATCAAGACTTAAAGAATTAAGAGGATTTCATACAGTAGATACTATGATTGAGAAGTGGGATTACATTGAAGACATGAAAAAGGCATGTATTTCTTCTATTAAGAAAAAAAGAAAGGCAATTAGAAGCCTCCAGAAAACCCAAAAGCTATAGAAGAAAATTATGCTCTAAATATGAAGGAAAATTAAAAGTTGTATGACCTTGAACAGTTGATGGCATATAAAAAGAGATGGAAAGAAGAATAGAGAGAATACGTTTGTCCTCAAAGCCTGTCAGTCATTAAGGAAGACACAAGGCCAGTGAAATTGAACACAGAGAACTGTAGAGAAGAAAAGTTAATCCTAGAATACGACTTGGTTCGGTAGGGAACAGGGAACGTATAGAATAAAAAGAATGTAAATACTGTTCATTGGCTTTCAATGTACAGACTCAACTTGCAATGAAGCACACAATGCTTAGAATACAAATATTAACAGCTATGAAAATGCAAAGCAAAGGTGTAGTTAATAGAAGGGGAGATGGGTATAGTGAGAAAAAGGTAAAGATATATAGCTAATAGGAGGAGGAAAATACAGAAGCATTCATTTATACAGTAGAGTTGCTATGGACTGAATTGTTTCCCTAAAATTCATATGTTGAAACCCTAACCCCTGGTGTGAATGTATCTGGTTAGGGTTTTTAGGGAGATAATTAATGTTAAAGGAGTTCAGAAGGGTGGGGCCTTAATCTGATAGGGCTGGTGTCCTCATAAGAGGAAGAGACCCCACAGATCTCTGTGCACAGAGAAGAGGTCATGGGAAGACACAGTGAGGAGGTGGCCATCAATAAGCCAGAAGAAAAAACTTCACCAGAAACCAAACCTGACAGAACCTTGATTATGGACTTCCAGCTTCTGCAACTGTGAGAAAATTAATTTCTGTTGTTTGAGCTTCCCAGTCTGTGGTACTTGGTTACGGCAGCTCAAGCAGACTAACATAGGAGTCAAGAGACTAAAGTTGATGGAAGAAGAGTAGAGGTTTAAAAAAGTTATGATGAATCCACTAAAGTATACTCCTGAAACAAATATTACACTATATATTAACTAACTAGAATTTAAATAAAATTTTGGGAAAATAATAAATATAAAGTTACGAAGGTAGGTAACCAAGAGAAAACTTTTAAATAATATAATTATCAAAAATGAGACAAAAAAACAGGGATAAGTATCAAAATGCATGCTTATCTCAAGTAGGCAGAAGAAAATGCCTTAGGAGGGAGAAGAATAATTGGTCCAGCTCTTGGGCAAATTCCTCAGAGCTCTGCAAGGAAATGGGGTCCGTGCATCCTCGCCCAAGACAGACATGGTGATTGGCAACTTCTAAGGTGTTATGCAGTTGTCCCTGCTTCCTGGTATTCATGTACTTGTGTAAATTTACCCCTTTGAGTATAGGCTGCAGCTAGCACCTTGCTTCTAATAGAATATGGTCAAAGGTATGTGGGATGTCATGAGGTTAAGTGACAAAGACTCCAAATTTCATCTGGCCATCTTTCTGGTTCTCTCTTACTTGCTCTGATCAATGCCAGCTACCACGTTGTGAGCTACCCTATGGGAACAGTCAGTCAGAAGGTTGCTAAGGGGGGCCTCTAGCCAACTGCCAGCAAGGACTTGTGGCTTTAAATCTGATGGTGTGTGAGGAACTGAATCCAGAGAACAAGCACACGAGTGACACATCCTTCTCTGATTGAGCCTTCAGATGGGATGCAACCCTAAACGACGCTCATCTTGATTGCAACCTCATGAGAGAATTTAAACCAGCTAAAGCACACCGAATTCTTGCCCCACAGATTCTGAGATAATAAATGTTTGTTGGTTTTAAGTCTCTAATATTTGGAGTAAATTGTTATATGGCAATAGGTAACTAATAAAAATTTATCATTTGTAAATTTAAAATTTGATATACTTTTCTCATCCAGAGTTGTGGCCAAAATCACTGCACCATACTCTAACATCTGTGGCAGAGACTGCCACTTGTCTACCAACAATCACTTTCCTCATGTACCTTATTAACAGTCTGATTATATTTATCACATTTCCTAGCTTCCTTTGAAGATGTCTTCAATTTAGGCTAAATAATCTAAAAGCAGATTAGGGGAGGGGGCAATCCAGGAAAGACCCTTAAGAGAGGACCATACCCAATTGGCACATCTGTTTTACTGCTTGCCCTTTCTTGCTTCATTCCCACATGGGCCTGATGTTGGAGTCACAGCAGCCGTGATGTACCGTGAGGCAACAAGCACATCCTATAAATGAATGAGCGGAAAGACAGGACTCCAAACTGCAATGGCATCCTGGAAATATATACCAGCCCTGATCTGAATACTATAAAGCTACTAACTTTGTTAAGCCACTGTTTGCCAGCTTTAAGTTACTCGCAGCCAAACTTAGTTCCTAACTCATACACAGGTTGTCATGACTGCTGCTGAGATATACATAGTGCAGCCTGAGCTCACCATTTAAAAGCATTCCCTATGCCATACATAACAAATCCATGGTTATCTACTGATATCCCATATGAAAGAGGATGTCTTCTGAGACATCAGAAGAAACTTATTTTCTATTTTTCCCAAATTTCTGTTTATAATAAAAAGCATGATTATTCTAGAACATTTAGTATAGGGGAAAATAATAGAATCATGGACCATCAGCATACTGTAGCACAATATAACACCCATTATAGTCCTTAGCCAATAATAAAGGATTAAATTATTTCAATACATATCAATACACATGTATCAATACACACACACACACACATATATATATAAACCTTCAGCACAGCAACTTCCCTTGCACTTTTAACCTAAGGAAATAATTTGGTAAGCAGAAAACACAGGTGATATCAGGGAAGTTTTCAGATAAGCCATGGGAATTCCAAAAGACCTTTTAAACTTCTATTTGACTTAGAATAGCCTTATTCTGCTTAAAATCTTTGACAACTTCCTATTGCATTTAGGATTAAATACAAATCCCTACACAAGTTTCCAATCACAGTCATGGGGTCCAGCTCCTCCTTTTCTCCCCACTTCCTTTGTCTCTTTTCTACTCTTCCCCACTCAAAAGTTCCTATTCATTTCTTATACACAGCAGAACCATCTCCTTGTTTATGGTCTCTTTTGAGCTTCCCAGTCCGTAGTATTTGGTTACGGCAGCTCAGGCAGACTAACATAGGAGTCAAGAGACTAAAGTTGATGGAAGAAGAGTAGAGGTTTAAAAAAGTTATGATGAATCCACTAAATTATAACTCCTGAAACAAATATTACACTATATATTAACTAGAATTTAAATAAAAATTTGGGAAAATAATAAAGTTATGAAGGTAGGTAACCAAGAGAAAATTTTTAAATAATATAATTATCAAAAATGAGACAAAAAAAGAGAGATAAGTATCAAAATGCCATCAAATCTTCACCTTCCACCACCAAGATATTATTTACCTCTCTTTTTATGGGTGCCAGCTATTCATTTTTTGTCCTGCTGCAGTTCCTAAGGTAACCCTGTTGGTGGATGTATCATGCCATTCTTTCTTATTCAGAAATACTAAGTCCAAGCTCTTCAGGATGGTATTCAAGTTCTTTCACCAGCTGACCCAACTCACCTTTCTAGGTAGGCTCATGGCTGTTGTTAAATTAACCTTAATATAAGCAGTTTGAAGTGCTGATTTCTATGTGCTTTTTCTAGTTATAAGGAAGAAAACCATGAATATGTGGGTGTGTTGGGAAATGTGATCGCCAACTGACCCATGAGCTGGACTGGGGCACTCAGAGGCTCCTCACGCCTTCCCCTGTCCTTGGAATGTGGGTTCCACTTGTCTTTCCCACTGCCAGAGGTTGCTCCAAGGACAGAGCCTTGAGATGGTGATGTGATGTTGAAAACACCTGCATGGTATACGTGACCGAGCCCAGTTAGCGCCTGTTTTTAAGCTTTCAAAATTTGGAGGCAGGTGCGGGGATCCATTCATCTTGCTGCCACCAAAGACAAGCCTCGAATGTATGTTCCCTGTGCTATTATTAAAACCGCCACCGACCAAGCTGGAGTGGCCCACCTCTTTGGTCTCTCCTGCCCTCTGTGTATGGCAGCAGGTTTCAGATTACCCCAGGAAAGCTCCCAAGAGGGCTGTGAAGCTACAGATGCAGAACCCTCACGGGCCCACCATGCCAATGTGCCCGAGCACACAAATCATCCTCAGGTTAAGAAGGTATATCTCAACAGTGGCCAGGATCATTCTCGCTAACTCTTCAGACTTGTATTCACTATTAACATAGACAACAACAAATCTAACCAATGTTGATCACTCCCCTCTCTCTCTATATATATTCCTGGAAAATGCTGTAAAAAGATGTGATGAGGGGAGCCAACCAGAAACCAAGAAATGGCAGAACATATTGAAAAGGGATTCACCTTTTGTCACAACCTACTGAACTCCCTCAGTTGTTGCCATGGCTGCAACCTCACAAGCAGCCAGAGCCTACAAGGGTCCGGGCACATTCCAGCAATAACTCACTATTTCAGGTTTTGCCAAAGATACACTAAGTATGAGGAGCCTTTTACAACAGTCAAAAGGAGCTTTAAGGGAAGCAGCTGAGCACACAGGAGCGCTGAGAAAAGGGGCTTCAGGTGGAGATCTAATCTGGTCCATGGTCTCCATGGAGATAGAAGATCTTGCTTAGGGGACAGCGGAGTGAAAAGAGAAGGAAGCTGAGCCCTGCATCTCCAGGGGGATCTTAACTTACTGTCTCAACCCCCAAATCTTGAGTAAATGTCTCAAACACACTACTACCTTACTAGTGTTTGGGGAGTCAGGTGCAAATGCCTGGGTTCTGTCTTGGGGTCGGCACACACAGAGTGACTTTAAGTGGAAAGGAAACTTGTTCAAGATCAGCAAGAACACCTCACTGAAATCTCTGAAAGGGGGGGCCGTGCTCCCAGCAGGAGGTGGGGGGGGCGGGAGGATGGGAGAGGATTGAGTCAATTGTGAACTAAATGCCGACAAGTACGGAAGGTGCCCCCAGCTGCCATGGGGGTTACACGGGTGATTTTCAGGAATGCTGGACTCATCAATGCTTTTACATGCCTTTGTAGTAAATATTTATTATGCAGCCCCAACCGGACACCCATTTTCCTTGGCCCTAGGGTGACAGCAGGCAACCTGAAAAGCCAGTTGGCTGACATCATACAGGTCACTATCTGGTTAGGGAAAAATTATTAAATACCTGATTGACAGTCTTGCCTATTCCCTAAAAACTATCTTTTCCCAGCCGCTGAGGCTCATTGAGAGAAGATTTTCTGACATACAAACTAGCCCAGCTGTGTACCACCCTATGTAAATCATTTGGGAACATTTTGTGTCCCAAAGCTCCCTGTTAAAATCTCATTTCCACTCAGGACATCTTTTTTGGAGGCTTCCTCGTGTAAAGGAACTTATGAGAGGCATCTGCGGTCTCTTGCCAGACCGCATCTCTCAAGGCTGATTGCTCAGACTTTCTGTCTGCTGTTGATTGGTTTAAGAAATAGGACACTAGGTGGAACCTGTGTTCTGTCCATGTCCTCACAAAACAGGCTGGCCACAGCTACATGTGGCTTCCCGTGTTCCACCTGCTTCCAGTCCACTACTGGCCCCTAACCTAGATAGAATGAAATGCAATATTCACCAAGAAATAGACGATAGCACATAAATGATAAAGTTTTCCCTGCATTCATTTTATCCCTTCAGTCAGGGTTTTGTCCTGTTATCCTAAAGATTCTATTTGTGCCACCTTGTCCAGAGAGATCAGCCACACCTAATGCTTTGAAAGCTAAAAACAGGGGCACCTGGCTGGCTCAGTTGGAAGGGTGTGCCACTCGATCTCTACGCCACGTTGGGCGTAGAGATTACTCAAATAAATAGAACTTAAAAAAATACCAAAGGCAAACAAAAACTGATGAAGATACCCTTAGACAAGGCTCTTTTCAAGAATTTTGTCTCAGGGGCGCTCGGGTGGGCTCAGTCAGTTAAGCGTCTGCCTTCGGCTCAGGTCATGATCCCGGAGTCCTGGAATCGAGCCCCGCATCGTACTCCCTGCTCAGCGGGAAGCCTGCTTCTCCCTCTCCGTCTGCCTCTCCTCCCCGCTTATTCTCTCTCTCTCTCTCTCTCTCTCTCTCGAATAAATAAAATCTTTAAATAAATAAAGGTAAAAATCTTCTGAAAGGTATAATAGAACTTGCTTGATTCTGTAGATTTGGTTTACTGGGGACACCTGGGCAGCTCAGCTGGTTGAGCGTCTGCTTCGGCTCAGGTCATGATCCCAGGGTCCTGGGATCGAGTTCCGCATCGGGCTCCCTGCTCCGCGGGGAGCCTGCTTCTCCCTCTCCTTCTGCCTCTGCCCCTCTCCCTGCTCACTCTCTCTAGCTTGCTCTCTCTCAAGTAAATAAAATCTTAAACAAAACAAAACAAAACAAGAATTGTGTCTCTCCGCCCCCAGGGTCTCTTGGAGTTTTACCATCTAGGAATCTACATTTCAGTGCAGATAGGCGTGGGCTCTGGAGAGACACGGGACCCCTGAACCTGGGGACATACAGCCACAACCAAGAGCCCGCGCAGCACCTACCAGGGTGTGTGTGTGAGCTGGGCCGAGGAAGAAGGGAAGCTGGCCTGACGAGGAAGGTGGTCCTCTGCGGATATAGAATCAAGGACCATTTCCTTCGTGCTGAAGCGTCCTTCAAGCATACGTGATTTCCTCCACTCAGGCTACCTGTCAAACAGCCCGAGAAGCTGAATACCACACCCAAGGGGAAGGAGCAAGCCTCCTGAAGCGCCCCCAGAGCTCAGGGCAGGTTGGGGCCCCGTAAGCACCCACTACCCCAGCTGCTGCCAGGCCACCAGAGTGCGTGGTTCCCACTCCTTTTAAAGATCCTGTGTTCCTCTCCGACCCTCCGGCCAGTGCGGGTCTGAGTGAGGGCGGAGCCAGACCAAGGCGGGGCTCAGGGGGGAGGGGCAGGGCAGCGCTGAGGCTGGGCTCGGGCGGAGGCGGCGGGGCGCCGGTGGGGAGGGGAGGGGCAGAGCAGGGCCTGGGCGGGGCTCGGCGGGGCGCGGGTCCGGAGGGAAGTGCGGGGCTTGGGCGGGACGCAGGTGGAGAGGGGCAGGGCGGGGGTGCCAGGCGCCGGGAGGCGCCTTCGCTCCACGCCGTCCTTGCATCTCTGGTGGGAAGGTCCACAGTGGGGCGCCAGGGTGAGCTTAGGTGAGTTTGGCGCCTGCGTGGGCTTAGGTGTTTGCGCCGTGCCTGCCAGTCAATCCGCTAAGGAGAGGAAAGTGCCCGAGAACGCCGCTGCGCACCGTTTGCTCCTGGCAGCCTGGGGATGGGTCAGCTCTGTGCAGAGGGTTGCCTCGGAGCTCAAAGGGAGATGAAGCGTCACGGGGAATGTTCTAGACACATCCAACCTTCTCCTTCCTCACCCATCCAACCAGCTCCTCAAAAATTGCCTCACGCAGCCGTTCTCAGGGCGGGCTCCAGCGTGGCCAGGGAACTTGTTAGAAACGCAAGTTCTTAGCCCCACCGCAGATCTACAGAATCGGACTCTGGCGGTTGACTCTCCCACCCGATCTATTTTATTCAAGGTCTCCAGGTGATTCTTAGGCACGCTAGGAGCGCAAACCGGCGCCCATAGGGACCCACCTTGGGGTTTTATCGCTACACGCAGAGAACACACGCAGGGACTTCAAATACGGACCCACAAACTGGTCACACCTTTATGTATTTCGCTATTTACCAGTTTAACCAGCTATTTAGATGGAAGTCCAGATCTTGCTGAGCTGTGAGTGTACAGAGCCATGCCCTAGAAATCCCTTTTCCCAGAAACTTGGATAATGAAAAACTCGAAAAGAGAATTCTTATGTCTCCAATCACTGTACAGGAGATTTGGCTTTCAAGGCAACAGGTAAACCAATAGAGTCACCGAGCCAAGTGTTCTATTTCCTCCCCCGCCAAAAATCACATGCCTGAAAAATATTTTTCCAAAGCCTGTTGTCTGGTCTTTGATTCGTTCATGTTCTTTAGATATTTAAATTTTTTAAACAAATGTCTGAAGATTCCAAGTACAACTGGTAGGAGCAAATGTATATAAACCACTTTCTTCACTTGTTTGATCACATTATTTTGATTATTTCTCTGAAATGGGATTTCTTCCCCCCCCCCCCATGGCCTCTTTTTGTTTTGAGTTTATTTGATTGTCTATCTTAGATCCAAATTAGATTGGAGCAACATTCAAAATTCCAATCCCTTCATGTTTTTCTTCCTCCCGTGGTCTAGTCTATGTTTGTACTTTCCACAAAATTCCTAACTCGGGTTCTCCTCTTGTAGTCGTGATTTTATTCCTTGGCTATGGTCCCTTTGCTTGACAAACTTTATTGCTTTTTATAGCCACTCAGTCCTCGTCCCTGTCCCCTGCTAGTAATTACTTCAGACATGTGTTCACTGTTGGCAGCCATCTGGAGGACCTCATGCTCTTAGCATTCTTAGTTAGCCCCATTTTATAGCTGGAGTAAACTCAGTAACAGTCATCAGCAAACACCGGGCCTTCCTTTCTCTCATATTTAGATAGATATTTGAATTATTTTTATGGATAATAAAGTCTCACATAAATAAAAACAGGGACTCAGAATTCATTCACTGTGATGTGAATTTTTCTGCATTAGGAGACTATCTACAGGAATCTTTTCCGCTGAAATACTCAATCAAGAACTCTGGAATACTGCAAGTCCCAGCAGAAGACACCAGGGAGCGTGAGAGACTTTTTGTTCCCCTCTGGTCAGCTCAGTCACCTAGTGTATGAAGAAAGATCACACTTCCCTCCAAGGCCATGTTTGTAGCTTTTCCACCTAGGAGACCTGTATTTGTGTTTTTTTCATAGTTTATATATTTTCCTATTATGAATCTTGCTTTCCCCCCACACACACACACACCCTGCCCTGTGTAATAATCTATCTGGCTACATATTAACTGAAAATAAAATATCTGGGCCAATAGATTAGTATTTGTCTGTTTCACATAACTTATTCCCAAAGCAGTAGCTGAGGCCCAGGCATACATTCTCTCCTGTATCAGGCAACATCCTTCTACTTCAGCATATTAGGATGTTCAAAAGGTGCTGTAGGGGGGAAAAAATAAGGTAGTCTTACTCATGGAGTAGGAGGTTTTTCCTAGAAAATAATGGGAAAATAATTCCACCAGCAACTAAAACAAAATGTAAATGACAGGCATTATATGGTTTTCAATAAATATTAGTTACCTGGATGCATTTGTAAGAGGTGTTTTAGGATCAGTAGTATTCAACATTTTGAACCACATATACCCTAGGATTAAAAATAATTTTTCTGTCCTTTCCTGAAGGATATTGGAAAATTTCAAAAGTGATGTGTTTGTTTCATTTTCCAAATTGTCAGTGCTCTTATGAGTTTTTTTTTTTTAAGATTTTATTTATTTGACAGAGAGAGACACAGTGAGAGAAGGGAACACAAGCAGGGGGAGTGGGAGAGGGAGAAGCAGGCCTCCCGCTGAGCAGGGAGCCGGATGCCGGCTCGATCCCAGGACCCTGGGATCATGACCTGAGCTGAAGGCAGACGCTTAACGACGGAGCCACCCAGGCGCCCCAACAATGAGTTTTATACCTGCCCCCTCCAGAGACTCTGAAGTTCTGCCTGCTTTGGTCAGGGAAGTATCAGCTTAGGTAGTTAGAGCAGCTAGGATGTATCACGTAACGAATAGGAGACAAATGACAAATGTTCCATTCGCTTCTGTTTTCATCTCAGATCAAACTCTCTGCCCTCTTTATCCACCTGCCCAGGTGGTCTTCGGACTTCTGGTAGAGTTATCGATCTTCTAACTAACCTTGGCAAACTATGGGGGTGGCGGTTGAATTCCCTTGCCCCACCTGCAGAATCCATCCCACCTGACCTCTCCGCCTTGCCCCAGTCCCCAGCACCCCTCCTCGTGCTCTTCCAGGCACAAGGCCTTCTCATAGGCTGTTTTCAGACAGGTTTGCCTTCTCAGAGTCTTGTCTTCCCGCCTGAAATATCCACTGCCTCTTCTTCGCTCAGCTGAGAAGCCTTCTCTCCAGTGTCCTCATTGGCTTTCTCTTCTGAGGTCCACTGAGCAAGATTTGTTTCAGCATTTAGCACATCTTATCTGCATCCTCTAGACTGACTTTTACTTTTCCATTCCCAGTGCTTCATGCATGCCTTCCACATGATAGAGCCTCGATAAACACTTGCTAGGTAAATGAAATGATGGCTATATTAATGGAATCGTTCATGGCTGAACTTTCCCATAGGTTTAGTATCCTTACATCCCATGAATGGTTCACAGCATTTAACTGGACCTTTACAACTCGTTCTTACACAGAGCCATGAATTTAAAGGGAAGAATTCCAGATCTGAGTAATCACTTGAATCCATCATGTCTATTATATAAGGTGCTTTTGATTTCTGTCCCATATTTTGGACAGTGTTCCTGAATACATGTACGCACTTCACTCCAGCCAAGCATTCAGCAAGGAGCACACCTTTCTAGAATCCGCACCGGCTGATTTTTCATCTTCTAATTCCACAAGCTCTCAAGTACATACAAGCTAAATTTCTTGAGACTGATTTCAGAAGTAGCTTTGTAACAATTAACTAAAAATTATTCCAACAAAAAACTCCAACACAGACATTAAAATTACGTTGCATTTCTTCTACTGGATGTGTCATTCCTGACCTTCAGGAGAAAAGGGTATCTTAAAACTTTTTTCCTGTCCATAATACATAATTTTGTCCTCCCTCATAAACTCTTTTCTTCTGCAGTTTCAAAATAGCAACTACAGCTGCTAATAGAGATTCTTCCTCTGGGATTTTGAGGCCGCTACTCAATTTCACAGCTGGAGGCAAAGCACTTGGCTGGGAAATATTTTTTGCATGACATACAAAGTGCTCTGACCTTGTGGGGCAGCCAGAGGGTTAAGCTTAAGGAGTAAGGGAAGCTGGAGCAGAGTGAGGAGGCCACAGGTGGGCTGGGGCTCCTCTGTTAGTTGCCTTTCCCCTGCCTCCGTTCATTGTTCACCAACCGAGCTGGTGAACAAGGAGACTCCAGTGCTTCCAGCAGCCTCAGGGAGCAGAGAGCCAGGAGGGTCAGAGCTGCCTGATTCCACCTCTCTGAACTATGTGCAAGACCCAAGCTTAAAGTGTATAAGGAAGAAAAACCCTCCTTTTGAATGACACCTTCCTCTTCTCTGGTGGTTCTTCACCTTCAGTGGGCATCAGAACCACCTAAATGGTTTGTTGAAACCAAAGACCCGAGGAGGGGCAGTTCCAAAACATTCTCCAATGATGCCAAGGCTGCTCACCCTGCAGCCACCTTGCTCTTCTCTGTCCAAGTGATATACTGTCTTTCCCTCAAATATTTACTCACAAGAGAGTTTCCTGCTCTGTGTTTCTCCTACAAACACACTGCTTCACTCCCAACATCTTTCTTCAAATGTCAGTTTCGTCCAATCGGAGGAGGGAGGTAGACTAACCAGGCATATGGTCAAATAATTGGTCTTGCCTAATTTCGGAGTAAATGTGTCAGGAGAATAACAGAAAGGACTGTAATATAAAATCATAATTTTAACAGATTTCCTTTCTTTAGGCTGCAAAGCATATTTCACCGATAAGGAAATTTCATGAACTCAGTACACTTTTACTGAGCATCTGTGCCAGTCTGTGGTGGGTTTACGGCATTTCCTTCCATCCAGACTCTCTTTTCCCAGAAAATCAAGTTTGTTTTCATGCACAGATATCAGTTCCCAAATGGAAGGGGACTTCTTCATTTCCTACCCAGGATAAATCGTCTGTCGGGCCATAGGTTGACTCCTGTAAGTGAACATCTCCATTCTTGCTGAGCTCATCCCAGGCACTGTGTAACTCAGTGGTTAAGAACACCGTCTGGAGGCAGATAGATCTGACTTGGACCTGAGAAATCTTCCAAACCCTTGGTTGTGTGCGTGTGGGGCTTTTAAGTTACACATTGGAGATGATAATTCTTAACTCAGGGAGAAACATCAAATCCATACTTTGGTTGAATATTCTTTATGGCCAGGTCACTGAAGCCAAATCCAAATATCACCATCATAACATGGATTTCTAGAATAAAAGTAACATTAACAGTGTCAGTCATGCATTGTCATAACATGGCTGTGCAACCACAAACTTCAGTGGCATACAATAATAAACATTCATCTTTCACCACCATTCTGTCAGTCAGCTGGGTTGCTGTGCTGCTCCGGGTCAGACCCAGACGATCTCAGCCAGGTTCTGCTGAGTGTGAGTCTGAGTGTGAGTCTGCTCACTCACACGGCTGCAGTCACCTGGCAGGTCAGCTAGGAGCTGACGGGTCTAGGCTGCCATCCCCTCTGACAACCAGTCTCTGCTCCCAGTGGTCTCTCCTATTCCTAGTAGAAAACTGAGCCAGTTCTCAGGGCACAGCAGGGTTCAAAGAGTGAGAGCCGAAGCATGCAAACCAATGAGGTCTCTAGAGATTAAGCTTAGAGCTGGCATTATCAGTCACTTCTGCTGTGTTCTGTTGGCTAATATAAATCACAAAGCTGCTCAGATTCAGAGTGGGAAAACAGACTCCCCCTCTTCAAGGGAGGGTCTTCAAAGTTACATTGCA
This sequence comes from Callorhinus ursinus, assembly GCF_003265705.2. Taxonomy (NCBI): domain Eukaryota; kingdom Metazoa; phylum Chordata; class Mammalia; order Carnivora; family Otariidae; genus Callorhinus; species Callorhinus ursinus. Next base: position 70,533,803 of record NW_027397069.1, read on the forward strand.
AAGGCTAGCTATGAATAAATGTTGGGGTAGAGAATTATTCTTTTTTTTTTCAGTCAATATACTACATTAACAAGTTTTATTAATAAGATTTTATCAGTCAAATGTTATACATTTTTTTTTAAGATTTTATCTATCTAGAGAAAGAGAGCACACATGACAGGGGGTCGGCCAGAAGGAGAGGGAGAGAGAATCTCAAGCGGACTTTGCGCTGAGCACAGGGCCCAATGCAGAGTTTGATCTCATGACCCTAAGATCGTGATCTGAGCTGAAACCAAGAGTCAGAGCTTAAGCCACCCAGGTGCCCAAATGTTATAAATTTAACATTATGGGAAACAATTTCTTCACTGTCAACTACTAGATTTCTGGTAGCTTCCTACATTTTTTAAAAAAGATTTTATTTATTTATCTGAGAGAGAGAGAGAGAAAGTGCACACAAGCAGCGGGGAGGGACCGGGGAGAAGGAGAAGCAGACTCCCTGCTGAGCAGGGAGCCTGACACGGGGCTCCATCCCAAGACCCTGGGATCATGACCCAAGCTGAAGGCAGACATTTAACCAACTGAACCACCCAGGTGCCCCTAACTACCTACATTTTTCAATACTAGATAGAACCCATTTTCACCTTTGACTGGTAAAGAAGCAAAGTATTTTTGTTCATTTTTTTAAAAAAAAGATTTTATTATTTGAGAGAGAGAGAGAGAATGAGAGAGAGAGCACATGGGGGGGAGGGTCAGAGGGAGAAGCAGACTCCCCACTGAGCAGGGAGCCTGACGCGGGGCTCGATCCCGGGACTCCAGGATCATGACCTGAGCCTAAGGCAGACGCTTAACCAACTGAGCCACCCAGGCACCCCTGAGCAGCTCATTTTTAAGTAAATATTCTGTTCTTCTTCCTTTAGTTTTTACTATGTCTAGATCAGAGATGATTTATCCTGGATGTCGCTGTAGAGTAATTTAAGTGATTTAGGAGTTTTTCCTGTGAAATTTTTAGTGGTAAGGTTAACATGCTGATTTTAAAGCATCCATAAAAAGGTTGAATTTCTAAATAGTATTTTTCCTTAAAAGAATCATGGCTTACATAGAATGTAAAGAAATGAAAAAAGAAATACAAACTGAGGGTTCTAGGGGGGGGGGGAGGGGGATGGGTTATCCTGGTGATGGGTATTGAGGAGGGCACGTTCTGCATGGAGCACTGGGTGTTATGAACAAACAATGAATCATGGAACACTGCACCAAAAACTAATGATGTAATATATGGTGATTAACATAACAATAAAAAAATTAAAAAATAAAAAAAAGAAATACAGTTCTTACTTGTCACTTTATTTAATTTTAAGAATGCTAGTACACAAAAACAATTCTACAAAGTCTACAATTATGATATAATTGATAATCCTTATTATTCTGCCTCATATTATCATTTCAATTTGCGCGAACATTTGTTGACTCAAAAAAGGATGTATCTAGAAGCTAACATACTTTCTTTTACATAATCTTTGTGATTTCCATACTCAGCATAGTCTTACTATAATAAACATAATTTTATACTTCAACTGACTGATAGAATTCCAAACTCTAAACGCACAAAAGTGATTTTCGGTCAAGTTTCATGTAGAAACACTTACCTATATTTGAAAGTAAGTGCTGTATTTCAATATTAACAACTCATCCAAATGCCACACCATGTTTGCTTTTCTACAAACATGTTATGATGATTAGATATGATGGTAGCTTATGCAAGAAGATGACCACTGACCGTACAAGTTCAGGGATGCTGGAGAGACTGTCGAAGCAAGCTCCCGAAGCTGACCCCAGAGGCAAATGGTAGATTTCAACTGGACAAGGAGGCCAAAGCTGAGCTCTGTGTGTAACTATGCTCCCAAATGGGTTTTGGGAGAGTAAATGAGATAACATATACGAACAATCTATGGCACACAGGAGGTCTTCAATAAATGACATATTATTTTCCACGCTTTGTGCCTTTCGTTGGAACTATACTATTGCACCGTATTTTGACCCCGAAGGAAACTTACTGGCAAGCCTTCTTAAATCAAAGCAGACACGAAGTTAAGAATGGGGGATGTTTGTGCAAAAAAGATCTGGTCCCTTGGAGATTTTAATTTAATGTTGTATAAAAGGCTGTCTCCATGTTGCCTTAGTTAACCAACGCCTCCATGTTTCACTCTGGTGTGACTGTCAGTACACGGCATTATGACAATTATTTTGCCTGTTTTAAGGATATGTTGCAAATATGATTAAACCCAGAACAGGCTTTCAAAGGGTATGGGATCTGTAGATGGGACCTGTAGAATTATTTATGATAATGTTCCAAGCCCAAACGGATATTGATTTTGGATGTAAAGTATATACCTTTCATAGCCCATTCCAAGTCAAGAATATTAGGATTCTAAGTAGAAAATTAGTTTCTGGTTGGATTGAAATTGAAAAAATGACTAAATAGGTATATATAACTTTGGCTACAGAAAAGATATTAGTTCCTAGATATTTTGCTATTGTGTACTGTAATAATCTATTACTTGAATATTTGTATTTCAGATTAAAACTTTAACAGCATGCCTGCATGTATTAAACAAAAGCAAAGAAATTAGTTTACCATTCTTCACTCATCCGACAAGAAAATCTACAGTCTATGGATGATACAAAGGTAAATTGGACACGGTTCTTGCCTTCAAAGGGTTTAGATTTCAGAGCAGTGACTTGGAGAAAAGTTACCCAAAATTTAAAGTAAAATCATGATGATCAGCTGATTGTTCCCCATGCCTGGTGTCCGTACTTCCTTCTCCCCTACCTTCATCGTGCACTGGGTCCTCAAACCCTGGAGTGGGTTTCTGGGATTGACATTCCAGGTAAGCAGGGGTGCCATTTCAACCGGTAGTCATCTTCTTTCTTATGTATTGCTGTTTTTCCTGTGGATTCAGTACATTTTTGCTGGCACAGTATTAGTGTTTCTCTTTTGGTTTAATCTTGTGCCACAGAGGCTCTGGGCTAGGCAATTGATTGTAACGGTTCGTGTGCTCAACTCAACTGTCTCACAGCCAACTTTTAGCCAGAAGATGGAGTGCAAGAGCCAAAGACAGGAAATCCTGGGACCTGTATGGCTGTCATAGATTTTCCTCTGTACTGAAAGGCTTGAAATGATATTCTTCGCTGTGACACTTAGAGCCCAAAATTTAGCATCGTGATACATGTAAAGTTAGGTAAGCTGTTAGGGGCGGGCTACCCAAATAAGTGTGTTTTAAGAAGCATATCATTTAGATTTAATAATTTGTTAACAAGGGGGGGCATGTATAAATCAAAGACCAGCATCAGGGAATGGTTTTGGTTTTGTTTTAACAAGCAAGGTACAATTAGTACTGTTCGTGCTTTTGTCTACATGTCTGTAGGACAGAGAGTCCCAAATCAGAAGAAGCAGGGTTAAGCCATTTTTATGACTCATTGTTTGGACATTAAACAGATTTCCCAAATGTTAACAATTGACGAACATTGTGAAGGGGTACACGGGAATTCTCTATATGATTCTTACCCTCGCGACCCTTTCTCCAAGTCTGAAATTGCTTACAAGTCAAAAGTAAAAACAAAAACCTCCCAGATTTCATAGTTTATTCAGTCAGCCAGACATGGCATGATTTTATTAGCTGGTTAAAAACAATTCTTACATTGCCTGATCCTACCTCTTAGGGAAAAAATAGTCAAATACCGGAGTTTGCCAACATCTACAGCCAATTGTGAAATTAAACACAATGAACATTAATTAAGGGAGTTGGAAGATGTGATGGGTCAATTATCGGAATACCAAGTTTTCATTATCCTAGGAATCTTGGAATCTCCAGTGAGCTGGAGACATCGCAAATAGTGTCAAAATACCTCCATAGAGAGGGAGTGTTCACTTTCTGTGACACGTGGAAAGGGTGAGGAGACTGCTATTGGACTTCTCTGCTCGTGTTTGAGAAAGAATCTTCGGTTTAGTGAGCTTGCTCTACGTTCATGACTCAGCCCCTGTAATTTTGGCGTGTGTCAGAAGACCCTGCTCCTCGCACTGGAACTCAACAAGTGGGGGGCTGTGCTTCTTATATTTATTCCAACACTCAGACTTTAAAGTAAACCAAGACCTGATCTTCAGCATCTCCTTCCAACACTACCAAAACAGGACTCACCATAATGAATAAAACAGCAGTGAGTGCTGTTTCTTGGAACCAGTTACCCATTTTTTTTTTTTTTTATTACTCGGAGGCTGGCTTAATCCTTCTCTTCCTATCAAGCAACATGTGGATTATATTTTCCCCCAAATTAGGCAGAGTTTGGCAGCCTCATATAAATTCTGGAAATGTATGAATGAGTTTAAAAGGAAGTGTTTTTTGTTTTGTTTTGTTTTGCTTTTTGCTTGTTTGGTTGCATTTTTTGTTTTGTTTTGTCTTGTGTCTTAGCACTTTTATTCATTCTCTACCAAGAGGATATTGAATAGTCAAGTGCATCTGAAATAGTACTACAGAAGTTGAAAGTTCGATTTAAAGAGCTGAGTTCACCTCTCCTGTGGTTTTAGCACTCAATATCATGACCACGCATTCAATCCGGTTGGCAGGATTTCTCGAAGTGAAGTGAGAGATATGGGTTTTACTGCACTCTATAAATATAACCATTTATTGGCCCCAGCATATTTATGTTCCCATTCATTCAGTACTCACTTAAACTGTCGAATTTGCTTGACCCAGTCTATAAATGTAAATTGCCTACATCTGAAACTCACCCCGGATGGCTTTTGAGTGTGCAGGGGTTGGAACCGTGTGACTTCCACAGACCAGACCAGGTCTCAAGGTAACCTGCAGGCAGCAAGTCACTCCCCGCCCCCCGCTCTCCCTTTCCTCCTGCTCAGAAGCACTAAAATGCATATTATTCCAGACCTTTAAAATATTATTGGAAGGTAATACATTAATAGAGGCAATAATCTTGTCTTGTTTTAAAATATTTTATTTGCTTGAGGAAGTCAGGAAGCTTGATCAATGTCAAAAAGAGCAAATGTGAACCTTGTTTGCTGTTTCCTTTATTATAAGCCTAAAAGTTTTATGTGGCATGGTAAGATTCAAGGAAGACTAGTAAGGAATCTCAAGAATTTAACTAGTCCTGGCTGTGTCCATTGGCACAGTTAACCTGAGACACCCCTCCTCCTTCCAAGGCTCCAGTTTATTGAACAGGTTCCTAGGGAAATAGGGGTTGGGAGTTTCCATTACTTCCTTCATCATCCACATTACAGCTTCTTCATCCACACTGGTTAGAGAGTGCTCTTTAAAAATCACTTTCTGAAATGTGACTCCACTCCCCCTGGTCTGTCTTCTCTGTACTGGAGGGCTAAGCGCCCTCCTGAAATAATCATTCACATTGAAGGATTTTTGAAACAACCTCCTTCACCTTATTTTCTTTAGGCATAATATCCTCATCATCTTGGACCTTCCTGTACTTTTCTACTTTCTATTTTTCTAATATTTTCTTCTCAGCCTCGTATCTCCAAAGTAAACTGACCTACTTCCAGAAATAAAATAAAAATATGCGCACCTTATAAAATCAAACCACCATGTGCCAAAAAGGAAATTGGTAACAAATTAAGAATGCCAGTGATTTGTGTATTTTTTCTAAGACATTTCATCTCATTTGTGTAACATTAGAAGTGGGATCATTGAAAATAAAAGCTGGGAAAGGAAGACTAACAGTGCTTGTATTAAAATTAATTGGATGACATTCTGCATAGGCTTTCTTTTTTTAACTCATTAGGAAATTTAGAAAGGTGGATGAATTTAAACCTTTTTAGCTTATTAATAACATATTCATTAGAAGAGACACTATAATGGTATCAAAGAATTTAGCACAATACCTGTGGCACATACCAGACGCTCAATAAGCAGTAGTTATTAACTGATTCGGCTTCAGTCTTAGAGCTATTCAAGCATATTTCCTGACATGAAAACATTTGAAAAAAAAGAAAAAAAAACCTTTCCTTTTAATTAAGTAACGAAGACTAGTAAACTGGAGACCCTCCAGATAACTGTTACATTGTATAAGAACTTATAATTTCAAGCAAGAAGTATCTGAATGTCGTAAAGCTCTGAAGTGGCCCGAAATACTTAAACAAGTCTTAAGGTGTTATCAGAACGCTAACATTTTTAGGAGATGGAATTCATTACACATTTTTCTGCTCATTTGAATACTACACAATGCAGAACGTTCTTTCTTTCTTCTTTCAGTGGAGACGTCTTGAGGAACTGCAGATGTGAGGCACTACCCAAGGACTTTTAAACAAATATTAAGTTTAATTCAATTGTTTCCTGAGAGATTGACTTTTGCAAAAGCCAAAGAAAATCTCTTACTAATCCAAAAGTTACAAAAAGAAGGTTGAAACCATAAAACGGGGGAGGGCTTGGTTCAGAAAAGTTAAAGTCTTTGGACAGGGATAATTACCAGGAGGCTGCGCTGTGAATTCCATCATTCCACTTCTGTTAAAATAAGCAGCACAATGGTCCTTTTATCTTTTTATGTTTTTACCAGGAGACTGGTGAGGCAGCTTTGATGAAGGAAATTCCTATTTACATCAAATCTAAACACCCGGGATAAATGGGCTTTTTTTCCCCCCCTATGACCGGGTCATAAAAACGATGATCTTCAATAATGTGAAATCCTAAAGAACCTGTGATCTAAAGTGTCTTCTGAATTATTTTCATAAATAATATGAAACTAGATTCAAAGAATCTAGTTTCTTAGACTGGATGTGAAACAACATAATTCCTTACTACGTAACAAGATTAGACATTTCTCCACCCTCTCTTGCTCTGCGGGGAGGAGCCCCACCCCACTCAGAAATTCCTCTTAGTTGTGAGAATCCCCCCAGAGTGTCCTCTTCTCAGGCTCATTCTTCTGGTGCCCACGAGGCTGGTGCTGTTGACTTGCGTCTCCTCTAGCTCTCAGCCATGCCGCCTCATATGCTGGGGACAGAAGTGATACCCTCAGTGCCTGCAGAAGGTGCTGGCAATGACATTGTCCCGACCAAACCAGGCACTGAGGCAAAGTCAAGACCACCGATGGAGGCACAATGGAGCTTCTCCTGCCACGCACAGACCAAAGCTGCCGGCACAATTCTGTGCATGGCTTACGTGTTGATTTTCACATGGTGACATCCAGAAACAGCCTGTTCCTTTCTTGCATCTTTTCTCATCGCAAAACATCTCTCACCTTAAGTCTCAAATGAAGGTCTGTGCAGGTGGGGCCGGGGGAGGCTCTGACTAGGAATTATTCCCTCTCTCTGAACTCACTCACTGTCCAAGGATTTCTTCCTAAGCACCACTTTTTTTTTTTTTAAGCCTAATCTTACCAGATATTTTATATCCAAGCTTTGATACTCAGAATGGCTTTAATATTTAGGTAAGTTTTATAGGTTGTATTTTGTTTTTAAAGATTTTATTTATTTGAGAGAGAGAGCGAGTGAGAGTGCATGAGCAAGGAGAGAAGCAGAGGGAGAAGCCGACTCCCCGCTGGGCAGGGAGCCTGATGCGGGGCTTGATCCCAGGACCCTGGGATCATGACCTGAGCCAAAGGCAGATGCTTCATCGACTGAGGCACCCAGGTGCTCCAAGTTTTATTGGTTTTAAATTCCTTACAATTAACACTTCAATTCAATACTGAGTATTTTTGTGCCTGGCACATACACATGCTCAATAAATGTTTATTGACTGGGTAGCCTGAGCCCCCTCTATGTCCCACACTGTGGGGACTCAAAGATGAGTAAGATTTGATTTCTGCCCTCAAGGATTTATTTCTAGAAAAGAAGGTGAAAGGAATCATAATTCCAGTTAGATCAATAGAGAATAAATAAAATGTTTTGGGGGTAAATTGAACATGGATTTGTGGGATAGGCCACTTTCAGCAATCGGTTAACTAATACTCCACCTTCCAACCATTTTGAATCAGCACACATTTACCGTATCTTATTCTAGATGGACATGCAATTTTCTCAAACTGTTTCTAGCACATATCCCTGTCACCTCGAGCCACCCCTCTCTGGTCCAGAGATAGAGCTCTTACCCAAGCTGCCTCGCATTTTAAGGAAGACCTCACAGTTGTCTTAGGGCATTCCTGTTGTTAGTCGGTTGGAGGGAGGTGGGGGGAGCAGGGTATATTAGTATGCTCCGGCTACCACAACAACATACCACAGACTGGGAGGCTTAAACAACAGGAATGTATTTCTCACAGTTCTGGGGGCTGGAAGCTTGAGGTCAAGTGCTGGCTGGATTGAAACCTCTCTCCTTGGCTTGCTGATAGCTGCCTTCTTGCTGTGTCTTCACATGGTCATGCCTCTGTGCACACCTATCCCTGGTGTCTCTTCCTCCTTCTATAAGGACACCAGTCCTATTGGATTAAGGCCCCCCTCTTGTGAACTTTAATTATCTCCCTAAAAGCCCTATCTCTAACTACAGTCACATTGGGATTAAGGCTTCAACCTATGAACTTGAAGGAGCGAGGATGCCATTCAGTCGGTAACAGAGGATTTGCAACATTAATTTAAGGGCTTGGAATTACACTCAAAAGTACCTGGCCATGTCACAGGTCTTCTTAACTGATAATCTTTCGGTACTATTCATTTCTAAGAGAATAGAGACTTGACATTGATGTACCTGCTTCAGGATCTTTGTGTGACATCACGGGCAGATGACTAGTTTCACAGATGGAGGCTTTTTTCTTTTAGTTCTAGATTCTTTCTTACTGTGGTAAAATACACATAACATAAATTTTACCACTAGTGACATTTGGTGCATACACAGTGTCATGCAACTATCACTAACATCTAGTTCCAGAACATCTTCAACCCTGGAGGAAAATTCGTACCCATTAAGCAGTCACTCTCTTCCTTCCCCCACCCCACCCAGCCCCGGCAACCACGAATCGACTTTCTGTCTCTGTGGATTTCCCTATTCTGGACATTTCCTAGAAATGCAATCATACAATATGTGCCTTTTGTGTTTGGCTTCCTTGACTTAGCATAATACTTTCAAGATTCATTCCGGTTGTAGCAAGTGTCAGTTCTTCATTCCTTTTTGTGGCTGAATAACAATTCCAATTGCACGGATACACCACGCGTTTATCTGTTCATCAGTTGATGGACACTGGATTGTTTCCACTTTTTGGCTATTATGAATAGTGCTGCCATGAGCATTTGTGTACAGATATATACAGGGACATAGGTTTTCTTTCTTTTTTTTTAATATTTTATGTATTTATTTGAGAGAGAGAGAGAGAGCATGCTAGTGGGGGTAAGGGAAGAAGGAGAGGGAGAGGGAGAATCTCAAGCCAACTCCTTGTTGAGTGCAGAGGCCAACATGGGGCTCTATCCCACGACTCTGAGATCATGACCTGAGCTGAAATCAAGAGTTGGACACCTAACTGACTGAACCATCCAGGCGCCCCCAGAGACAGGGACATATGTTTTCTATTCTTCTGGGTATATTATTTTGAGAAACTGTCAAGCTGTTTTGTACAGTGGTTGCACCATTTTATATTCCCACTAGCAATGTGCAAGGGCTCCCATATCTCCATATCCTCTCCAATCCTTATTTTCTGATTATTATTGTTTTTATTATTGCCATCCTAGCAGGTGTGACATGGTAACTCATGTTGAGTATCTCTTCATGTGTTTGTTGGTTGTTGGAGAAATATTTATTCAAGCCCTTTGCCTGTTTTTTAATTGGGTGGTTTGTCTTTTTGTTGTTGATTTGTATATATACTCTGGATACTAAACTCTTATCAGTTATGTGATTTGCAGATATTTGCTGTAGGATTTTGGTGCCCGGTTGATTTTGTTTATGCTACCCTTTTAGATATTCCAGACTTACTGGAAGAAGTCCTGGCTGGCTTGTAACTCTATATTTCCAAAAAGAAAATATAACAATAGTAAACATCTAAATCAACATAAAAAATGGTTCGTTAAAACTCTGAACTTAGGGGTGAGGATGGGGGAGGGAGAGAAGTATGTCAAATGTTTAAAGTCAATGGTAGATGAGAAAAAAACATTTTTAAAAGATTTATTTATTTGTTTGTTTATTTGAGAGAAAGGGAGAGCACGAGCCCGGGTGGGATGGGCAGAGAGAGAAGGAGAAGGAGAGAAGCAGACTCCCTGCTGAGTGTGGAGCCCTGATAGGATGCAGGGCTGGAGGCAGGTCTCAGTCTCGCAACCTTGAGATCATGACCTGAGCCAAAATCAAGAGTCTGTCACTTAACCAACTGAGCCACCCAGGTGCCCCGAGAAAAAAAGCATTTAAAATACAGAAATTACTTGGCTGAAAGTCAGTATATTAATTACAAGGAAGAAAACCAGGAGGATGAAAGATGAGAAATTTAAAAGCAACAAGAAAGATTTTTTTTTTTCAAAATTTTATGACCATTTTTATTTTCGGATGAGGTTAGGTAACCACGAGGCAAAATTAGAAGAAACGTAAATTAGCATATTTGTTTGGGTTTGAGGTCTCATTTGTTAACGCAAACACTTTAACTTAAAAGAACTTCTGGTAAACCAAATGTGAATTTTCAATACTACTCCTATTTATAAAAGAGGAAGGAAAAAAATGAATGAACCCAGCAAAAGCCATTCTTCCTACAGACTGCCGACTGGTGTACAGATGGTAAGAACCTTCTGCTCTTGCTGAAGCTTGCAGAACAACACTGTAGATCTTGCATCGTTGAGAACTGCCAGCCAAATGAAATATGATTACCTCCATACGATTTGTGTCAACTCCAGTTAGCAAAGGTATAAGTAATCATTTCTTTAGTTATAGGACTTTCTACTTGTACTTTTGAAGATATGTCAGCAGTTTGCATTTAAATCAATTGCATTTTATTCATATACACAGGCACAGACTGAAAGACAAAATTACCTGAAAATGTACTTTGCAATGAATGTCTATAGAATTAAGCTTTTTGAAAGGGAAGAGGGCACTCTTTCCTATGTGTTTAAATATGTTTTGGCAGACTGCCTGACATTTAGTTTTGATTATAATAAATTATTATTACCACTACTACCTATATGTTATGATTTCTAGTTACAGTTTCTCAGAAGAGACTAGTAAAATTAGTTTAGGCTGTCTGTTAAGGAAAGTGAGGGAATTTCTTTTTATTTCTTATGGAAGGAACAAGACCAACTCAATATCTCTCAGCAGCACCTCCCATAGAGAAGCTCAATAAGTATTTGGCAACTTATTTTATAAAATTTTAATACAACATACTAGAGACACAAGTTAAAAGTTAAAACAAGCCAGAGAAGAACAGAGTGATTTAAAGGATTTGAACCTTGATGACAATCAAATCAACCACCACAAGAAACAGGCCTTTCCTTAAATTTTTTTTAAAGACTTCACTTATTTATTTATTAGAGAGAGAACATGAGAGAGCACAAATGGGGAGGGGGAGGAGCAGGGTGGAAGGGAGAAGGAAGGGGAGAAAGAATCTCAAGCAGACTCCTGGCTGAGCACAGAGCCCAACACGGGGCTCGATCTCATGACAAGGAGATCAGGACCCAGAAGTCAGGACCTGAGCCGAAACCAGGAGTCGGAAGCTCAACCGACTGAGCCAGTCAGGTGCCCCAGGCCTCTCCTTAATTTTCAAGGAATAAAGGAACACAGCAATAAAAAAGAAAATGAATTTGTTCTGAACTCTGCACTTCTAAGTTTACTAACAGTGACTAAATTGTGAACTGTTTGGGAAGAATGTATTGTGTTGAAACTGTGGCACTACTGGGTCCACCCAGTCAATTCTAATATGAAAATGCTCAACGTTGCTTTGTCTTAAACGCTGGCAAACTGTCGGTGTCTTGGAGAAGAGGATAAATGGGTGATGGAAGAAGAGTATGGTACCGGTACTGTTTGGAGGTATGTACAATTGTTTTGCATTCGTTTTTTTCCCCCTTTGTATTAGCCCTCTAGACACCACCCTAATCAATTTATGGTGCCGTAGAACAATAATGATACCTAAGCATCTGGTGATTGGCATAGAGTTCACAGTTAATCCTAGGCTTGCTGCAGTGGAGATTGTGGGGACTGGCAGTGTGCTGCAGTGGGCCAGAACTTGGTGCAGTCCAGGCAAATTGACAATTTCTGTCTACATGAATTGAGCAAGTTATCCTCACTAGTAACATGGAATAGTGACTATGTCTTCTTCATAGGGTTGTTGAGAGGATTCCAAGAGACTATGCATGTAAACCTCAGCACAGGGCCTGGTACAGAATAAGCCCTCAGTAAACTTAGCTAATAGGATTTTTGAAGAAAATGACTCAACCCGAGGGGCGCCTGGGTGGCTCAGATGGTTAAGCGTCTGCCTTCGGCTCAGGTCATGGTCCCAGGGTCCTGGGATCGAGCCCCGCATCGGGCTCCCTGCTCAGCGGGGAGTCTGCTTCTCCCTCTCCCACTCCTCCTGCTTGTGTTCCCTCTCTCACTGTGTCTCTCTCTCTGTCAAATAAATAAACAAAATCTTAAAAAAAGAAAAGAAAATGACTCAACCTGAAATAAATGGGTCTTCCCTCACTTTCTTCTGGTCTAATTTAATGCCATTCCTCTGATGATATTTCTGACCTCCCCACCCTCCTCACCCCCAGGTTATGTGCTTAAATTGACCCAGTACACCACCAGTCACAGCTTTTATCAGACTTATATCATCTTTGTTTATTCAACTCTTTGTCTTTCTGTCCAATTTGTTTTACCCCAGAGACCTTGAGCTCCCTTTGAAGGGAATGTCCATGCTGTTTGGATTCTTGATGAATCCCCAGTACCCCACACAGAGTACAGTATACTTACTGTAAGACTTCAACATGTGTTTGTTGAATGAATAATTTGACACTGAAATTTTGTTAACATACTGGGTTAAGAACAGTTGGTGGCTGATGCATTTAAAATACATAATTTTATGAAGCTGAAAATAACCCCCCAAAAGCCATGAAATTAAGTGCAATCCTTGGAGAGAGGCTTAGTGAAAAGAATGAGGTGTTCATTGGGGGTGGAGAAGAAGATAGGTTTTTTTCTTTTGATTTGATTTTGTTGGGCTGAGTGGAAGACTATCAACCACGTCTGAGTCTATGCATTTACCAGGCATACACAAGTGCTCAGTGGTTGGTTGAACAGCAGTGTCTTTGCTGGGAACGCAATTGCCTTGTGTTCTACAGTTCTCCAGTTAAGGACTTGGAAGGGACCTTACTGGTCATCACATCCCAGACTCCACCTTAAAGAGGAAGAGAAGGGGTGGCTGGGTGATAGACATTGGGGAGGGTATGTGCTATGGTGAGCGCTGTGAATTGTGCAAGACTTGAATCACAGATCTGTACCTCTGAAACAATGCAATATATGTTAAGAAAAAAAAAAAGAAGCTAGCAGGAGGGGAAGAATGAAGGGGGGGCTATCGGAGGGGGAGACGAACCATGAGAGACGATGGACTCTGAAAAACAAACTGAGGGTAATAGAGGAGAGGGGGTCGGGGGATGGGTTAGCCTGGTGATGGGTATTAAAGAGGGCATGTTCTGCGTGGAGCACTGGGTGTTATGCACAATGAATCATGGACCACTACATCACAAACCAATGATGTAATGTATGGTGATTAACATAACAATAAAAAAATTAAAGAAAAAATAAAAAAAGAGGAAGAAGAAACTGAGGCCAACAAAATGCAGTACTTCTTTCTTGATGGGGCTGGGCCGAGATATCAGGTCCGCTGACTTCCAGACCGTGTCGGAAGGGTCACTAGTTCTTTTAAAAATAATCACTGCTGCTTTAATAGCATCAGCACCTGTTGTTTTAGCTTCCGCAAGGGAGAAGCTATTAATTTCTCCTTCATCAAAGCCGCATCTCGGGTCTGTCTGAACCTTGTTTGCTTCCTCACTGCAGCTGTCTGCACCCGTAAGGCCAAATGTTGAACGGAGGCACCTTTCTGCTTAAACCCAGTAAATCGCCACGGCCAAATATGGAAAGAAAAAATTCGACACACATCATCTAGACAGTGGCCAAATTTATAAGGTTTTTCCTGAAGTCTCTCCATTCATTCCACCTGGCAGAAGCCCGCAGCCCACCAGACGCAGCCCCTGGCGCGCGAACCCTTCCACAAGCATCCTCGTTTGTGGTCTGTGACCAGCCGTGGCCAGGGCACGAGCTGGTGGAAGCTGAAAGAGGCAGTTAATCTGAGTGGCAATTTCACTGTCTGTAAAATGGGAAGTAATTATAATCCTTCCTTGGGGAAGTTTTGAGAATCAAATCGAATGCCGAGGATCTTCCATAAGCCAGCTTAGTTCGCTTTTATTACCATTACTACCGTTCTTGTGTTAGCAAGGCCCAGATCGTTTGAGTTCTGTTTTCTCCCGCGCCTATCCCAGCTGGCGGCCCGCTGCCCCACGGGCGTCGGAAAGCGAACGGCTCCGGGCGTCTCCGGGCGTCCCGAGGAGGAGGGAAAGCCCGCGCAGCGCGCATGCGCATCCTAGGAGCCGCCGGCCCCCTAATAAGAGCGCCGCGCAGCGCGGGGGCCAGCCCAGTCGGAGCTGGCTTGGTACTGGGCGCCGGTAGTGTGCGGGCGGCTGCAGCGCCCGGCTTCTTACGCAGCCCCGAGGACTGAAACTTCCGTGGGAGGCTCCCATCGGTGCGCCCCTCCCGGGGGAAGCGGCGGCCAAGGCGAGAGGGAGAGCCGGACGGACGCTGCCCGGCGCCCGTGGGAGCGAGCTGCAGCCGGAGAGGCGGAGCAGGGTAGCCCGGGGCGAGCGGCCCGCCTGGACCCGCGCCCAGCAGCAGCCGCGGCCGCCGCCAACCAAGCAGGCTCCCGGGGCTGCGGCGGGGGCGCGCCGGACCGTCGCTCGCGTCCCGGACGCCGGCGTGCGCTGGGAGGATTGGCTGTCAGCCCCGCGGAGGGCAGCGCTGCCCGGGCGGCGCGGCCGGAGCCATGCGGACCGAGTTCGGAGCTGGGGAGGCGGAGCACGGCCGGCCGCTGCACTTGATGCCCGGAGCCCTGTGCGCGCTGCCCGCCTTCTTGGCCCCTTCTCGCCGCCCGAGAGGGGAATAAAGGAAGGGAGACGCCCCCCGACTCGTGCGCGGGACCCCGAGGCTTAAACTCCGCGGCCGCGACCTGGCTTCAGGTCGGCAGCGGGAGTGAGCGTCCCCTCGGGGATGCGAAGGGAGGCTCCTGTCGTGGGTGAAGCCTCCAGGGGCTGCGGGCCAGCAGCTCCGGCGCCCCTCTGACTCTGCGCCCAGAGAGTTCCATCAGCGAGTGCCCGCTCTCCAGGCAGCCCCATGAGGGACCGGGCCGCCCGGCCGAGGGAGGGATGGCTTAGGACCCCTGCCCCGGCAGCCCAGCGTCGTCAGCTCCTGGACGTCGCGGCAGAGAGCAGAGGCCGGCTTGGAGAGCGCCGCGGAAGGGACACTCGGGCGTCCAAGTCCCGGCCTCCGCACCACCGGGAGCCGGGTCGCCGGGTCGCCGGGACCCCGACTTCCCGGAGACCGCTCTGCGCCCCCTGGAGCCGCGCCGCCCGCGCCCAGGGTGGTGCCATGTGGGGCGGACGCCGCTCGCCCGCCGCCTCCCCTCGGAACGCCGCTTCGCTCCTGCAGCTGCTGCTGGCCGCGCTGCTGGCGGCGGGGGCGCGGGCCAGCGGCGAGTACTGCCACGGCTGGCTGGACGCGCAGGGCGTCTGGCGCATCGGCTTCCAGTGCCCCGAGCGCTTCGACGGCGGCGACGCCACCATCTGCTGCGGCAGCTGCGCGCTGCGCTACTGCTGCTCCAGCGCCGAGGCGCGCCTGGACCAGGGCGGCTGCGACAACGACCGCCAGCAGGGCGCCGGCGAGCCTGGCCGGGCGGACAAAGACGGCCCAGACGGCTCGGCAGGTAGGGCAGGCGGGTCCGGGCGCGACGGGGCAGGAGGGTTAGCTTTGCCTGGGAGCCTGGAGACGGGAGAGGAATCAGGAGCACTGGAATTTCAGAAAACGGCTTGGACCAGGAGGTGGTGTCTGCACCCTGGCCCAGCTGTTAACTTGTGCTAAGTGGAGCGCCACTTCACTGCCCCGAGCCTCAGTTCCCCCATCTGTCACCTAAAGAGTGGGTTGGCTTGGATTTATTTTCCGAAGAAAACCACATATGTAAGGCAGTGTGGGGTGCAGACAGTCCCACATTCCTCCTGGCCAGGGAACCTCTGTTTCCCCTCCCACACCTCCTGTCTCCGCGGGTCTAACTTCTAGTAAGGGTGAATGTCTTGATGGTACCCCAGGAAGCCATGAGGCGCGACCCCAGCGAGAGGGTTGGCGGGGGGTGCTTTCGTCCATAAAGGCTCCGCAGAAGGCGGGCATCTCCTCGGGGCCTTCCCGTGGGTGATGCACTCTTCCAGACCCCGAGGCATTCTCATCGTCTGGAACATTTGGCTGCACGGCCTCTCTGGTTTTTGGACGGTTCTCCTGACCACGTCAGACTTAGGAGGTGTGACATTAGAGCCATGCCCAAGCTTGCTCTTTGTGGCTTTGATTTTTTTTTTTTTGATTATATTTTTTTCAAGTTGCCAAAGCCAGAGCTGGAAACATAACCAAATCCAGGAACAAATTTGATAGGTTCCATTTCCTCCGTTCTTCAGAAACCTCACAGACCTCCTCCCTTGAGGGTCTACACCAATGTGTGTACGGGGGGGGGGGGGGGGTGTATCACCCAGCTGGGAATAGAGGTCAAATGGCAAACATGTCACAGAATGGCTGTCTCCTCCTTCTGCAGCTGGTTGTGTTAAGGAGAGGACTGTTTACCAGCACCTTGAGCCAGGGCTTAAGCTACCTGAGCTTTGGCACTGAGTGTTTACAGAACTGTCTCCCGGGCCTGGTAAGAGGCAGCTCTCTTCAGTGCCGTTCCCTTTGCCAGCAGGCGTTTTATGAGTAAGCTACTCCTGTTGTTCCGCTGCCTTGAATCTTGAAGAATGGACAACTGAGGGTAATAATTCCAGAAGAGGTGCCATCTTAAAGCTCAAGCTCGTGGCTGCAGGGGTGTGTGTGGACTAAAGCCTTGAGAAATGAGCCAAAGACGGAACTGCTTCCTTGATGTATCTGCTAAGTTGGGCTCATTAGTGATCTCTAAAAAGTTGGGTTGACTTTGGACAAATCCTCATGGGGCCGTGTGATGTGCGTGGGTGCCTTCTTCACTCTACCTTTAAATCTTTTTTCCTAAAAATTCTCTTCCCTCTCACTTCTCTTCTGCAGTCAAGAAGGACCACGTGCCTAATCAGGCAGTGGGGAGAGTTTACGGGAGCACAACATTCTTTACTTCTGTGTGGTTATTTACCTTCCCAATTAAAAACCTGGAAGAACAGTTTTCTCCCAAAAACTCCTTCTGTGGACTTATCTTGCTTTCGGCTAGTTTCTGCTGTAATGTTTGGAGTATTTTTTTTTTTTTTTACACTTGTTCACATCCTAATGACATATTTAGGGCTGGTATCTTAATTTAGAGAATGAAGTATTTATCACCTGCATCCACTGTTCCAGTACGTTGTCTCTCCCCCGTTATTAGAACAGTCCCATCATCTGAAGACCCGCTGAGCTCACCGCAGGCTCTGGAACAAGTGTTCCTACCCGCTAACAGGCACCATGTAAATATAGTATTTATTCTTCAGCAGTGAAGGTTTAGGAAACCTTCAAATGTCAGCCTTTGGTGAAATGCCTATAAGGTATGTTTTACTTCACAAGGCCTGATTCTTCCAGGTCTCCATGTGGCACTGTAGTCTAACACCCCTGCCATCAGGAATATCAGAGCCGTGGACAGGAGCATAATTAGAAAGGCCACTGCTCTAGCAGATAGTCCAAGGGTTTTTCACAAATTTGACCTCAGAGGTGAGGTCAAGGTCTCCCTCAGCGGGAGAACTGGGCTTTTTCCCCAAGTGCTGCCCTGTACCACTGCGCTGGCCCTGGGCTTGGCCAGGACTGGGGAGCCCTAGTTCCTGTCCTTACATATTTTCCAATCAGATAGTCAAGGCAACAGGCAGGAGCACATCAAAGAACCCGTTCTTGGTAACATGGGGTGGAAGTCCCCAGAAGTGGCTCTGAGGCATTCTGCAGCCTCCTCTCCCCCCATTCTTCGTCCCCATCAGCCAGTGTATCTAGCTCCTGAAAGCCCTAGAGTGCCAGCCCCATGGCTTCCAGAAGCTTAAGGAACATCGTGTAAAAATGGAACCACTACCAACTAGAGGAGAGTCGTTCTTTTCATCTTTCACGTTATTTTTCAGAATATACCTCACTTGTTAAAGATGACGCCCACTGCTTAATGGTCTGCAGGCTTTCCCTGTAGTTCTGCACACAGAACCCAGGGTTAAGTCCAGGTGTAACTGCCACACCCCAGCCACCCTCGGCCCACCTGGGGGCCTTCTTGAACACTGGAGGCTGCTCTTCTTCCTGGAACAAATGTCTGGTTGCTCCCAACATTTGTTCTTCTTGATACCTTGCTTCATGCTGACCTGCGGCCTGGAATAGCTTCCCTTTTCATAGGTCACTTCATCTCTCCACCATCCAGTGTGTGGGGTGGGCCCGAGGTCCAGCCCTCAGCTAAGCAAGTCAGTGTAGAGGTGGTTTTTTATCTTTTTTTCACCCTTTTTTGACCTTTGTGTCTTATATTACAGATTTGGAAATGGTCATGGCTAGATCTAAATTTTTGGGTTTTTTTTTTTTCAAAGATTTTATCTGAGAGGGAGAGAGAGAGCGCACAAGCTGGGGGCGGGAGGGGCAGAGGGAGAGGGAGAAGCAGACTCCCAATTGAGCAGAGAGCCCTATGCGGGGCTCAGTCCCAGGACCCTGAGATCACGACCTGAGCTGAAGGCAGACGCTTAACATACTGAGCCACCCAGGCGCCCCTCAATTTTTTATTTATTTGCCTGTGAAAAAAAGAAGAGTTCAAAAGTGGCAAAAGAATATCATTTTCAGGGGAAAAAAAAGACTCTTAAATCATGTAATTCACTTCTATGCAGATCCTACAACTATCCATTAGGGCAGACTTAAGTTCGGGCAGTTCGGAATCTTAGAAGTCTCAAAACATTAAATTCATATTTTTGCTAAATCGGACATTTGTCTCAGCCAGTGTTGCAGTTGGCAAGCCTAGCTGTGAATGTTAACCGTTTTGCTTTGGGGGCGCTGATCCGCCCTGCCTAGAGGGCCCTAGCACCCTTCCTAAGTGCCTGATAAAGGACGGTGCATGCTGTGGGCTGCTAATAAGCGCACAAACCTGTCCAGCAACGCAAGGCCCGAAATTGGTCCTTCAGTCCAGGCGTGGGCGTCGCTCACTTATGGATCTCCACTGCCAAGCACGGATTTTTCACCGCATTCTGAGAGTAAATCCTAATGATGTGTTTTCATCCTTTAGTCCCCATTTACGTGCCATTCCTCATCGTTGGGTCCGTCTTTGTCGCCTTCATCATTTTGGGGTCGCTCGTGGCCGCTTGTTGCTGCAGATGTCTCCGGCCCAAGCAGGAGCCCCAGCAGAGCCGCGCCCCGGGAGGGAACCGCTTGATGGAGACCATCCCCATGATCCCCAGCGCCAGCACTTCGCGAGGGTCATCCTCCCGCCAGTCCAGCACAGCAGCCAGCTCCAGCTCCAGCGCCAACTCAGGGGCCCGGGCGCCCCCAACAAGGTCCCAGACCAACTGTTGCTTGCCCGAGGGGACCATGAACAACGTGTATGTCAACATGCCCACAAATTTCTCTGTGCTGAACTGTCAGCAGGCCACCCAGATTGTGCCCCATCAGGGACAGTACCTGCACCCCCCATATGTGGGGTACACGGTGCAGCACGACTCCGTGCCTATGACTCCCGTGCCCCCTTTCCTGGACAGCTTGCAGACGGGCTACCGGCAGATCCAGGCCCCCTTCCCTCACACTAACAGCGAGCAGAAGATGTACCCAGCTGTGACTGTGTAACCTGGGGCGCTGGCCGGGTCCCTTTACGAGACCCAGGAGCCCAGGGAAGCTCTGGACTTGGAAAGGATTCTCTAAGAGGAAGTCTGCCCGCCTTGCTGGTGCAGACAGCCCCGTTGTTTTGGATGGCTTCCTTTGGCCCCCAAGTGTATGAAAACATTTCTTCCCGATTTAGCCTTTCTGGATATGTTTCATCCCACTGCATGATCGATTTATGATGGGGAAAAAAGCATCATCTGGAGATGACTGTGTTGTTGCCCCTGGTTGTGTGACAAATGCTTGAGGCCTTAAGTGCTCTTGAGGTATGGCTGTCAGGGGAATTTTGTAACCGGGTAGACTAAAGGTTTTTATTATATCCTTATTAGTGTTTCTTTTTTGTTTTTTTACTGTGCAAGATCAGAATACCTGTTCCCTCCCTTGGACCTGGAAGATTTTTATAAGCATCCAAGGTTCAGGGGAAGACGTAAAGAAACAGAACTATGATGAAAGGAAATCCAGTTGGAACTCCCTGAGATTAGTCCTTGATCTCATTGTTTCCCAGGCACATCTTAATTTCATTGTAAAAAAGTATATATATTTTGTCTATTTTTGTGTTTTTTTTTTTTTGGTCTATTTTGTGCTTTTTTACCTTGTGTAGAGATCTTATTACAAAGTGATTTTCTACATTAAAAAGAGACTGAAAGAAATTGTATAGTTAACTAATGATATTTCAGAACTCTGGGATTATTTTAAGCTTGGAAGTAGCAGGTGGTGTAGGAATACAACCATTCATCTCATTTCTCGATCATATCGTCTAATTTGCTGACTTTACAGTGACCTCTGAGAAGAAGCAATTGGAATGTTTTTATATTGAAATCGTAAACTGTCACCTGCTCCTTCTCCAGGTTACTTTGAATTTTACCATGTAGTATGGCTTGGCATTCGTTCTGTTCGGCTTTCAGATCCCCATGTCTGTGTAGTACCATGTGCAGGTAATTACTGTTATAAATGAAGGTCAGCATTTCGGCCTAGATCTGATAAAACATTTTCTTGTTTTCCTATAAAAATTCGAAGAAATGCTTTACAAAGATACTTCATCCAGCTTCTCAGCCATAATCTGAGATTTGGGATGAAATTTAAACCACAAATAGAGTTTACTTTGCAAATCATAAGGCTTTTTATACTCCTCTTATCAAAATGGCTTATTTTTCAGGCAGTGAGGACTGTTGAGTCAAGAGAAAAGCTTTTCAAAGAGAGACTGCCTTTCTTCCCCCACAAGGTTAGTTTTTGTTTTCCTCTCTCTTTTAGTCCTCAACAAGCACTGTATTCATTACTAATGTTCTGAATTATGAAATGCAAGTGAGCCTGTATTGTTTACTTAAAAGAAGTAAGCCTAAGTATGTGCAAGCAAATTTGCAACTGCTGACAACACCGAGGTTTGCAGTTAAACATTGTAAGGTGCAGTCTTTCACACGTTTGTGTCTACAGTTTATTTATCCACCCACCCATTTATCGTCTGTCTACCCTAGTCGCCTTGCCTCTCCCTACACCTGCCCATCATCTCCCTCCCTCTCATGACTGAATGATGTAAAAGCATTGTTGGCAAGTGGTATCAACGAAGATGCTCAGATTTCTTAAATAGCAAAGGCAGGGGAAATCATTTTACTTATTAATAAATATTTTATGGTATGAATTCCAAGGGAGTTGGGTTTTTTTCATTTTTGTTTTACTCGGTAACTTTGCAGATGGTCTATTAAGCCTGTTAGTGTCATAAAATTGCGAAAAATGGTAAATATTGCTTTCTAGAACCAAAAGCCTACCTTTAAAAGTAATCCATACCTGGGAAGTTTATGTGTTGATTCTAGGAATGAGTATTATTTTACGTATTCCATGGGAAGTGTTGACAACATGAAAGAGACAGTCTTTGGGGATTATTGTATTATGTGGCTAATGCATGTTCCATGCCTTCTCTTTGAGGGAGGATCCTGGGTTATCTAAAGAAGTAAAATTCCTAGAAATGTGGAGGTGAAAAGGACCTCAGAGATCACTCAGCCTAGAGATTGGCAAACTTTTTTTTGGCTTTTTTCCCCTGGGAAGGAGCCAGAGAGTAAATATTTTAGGTCTTGCAGGCCAGATGGTCTCCACCAGCTATGCAACTCTGCCATTGTCACACAGAAGCCACCACAGGGGCTACAAATGAGTACAGCCGTGTTCCACTAACACCTTACTGGTGGACACTGATGTTTGAATTTCACACAATTTTCACATGTCACAAAATACTTGAAGTTTTTTCTCAACGATTTCAAAATATAAAAACCATTCTGAACTCTTGGGCCATAAAAACCAGGCAGTGGGCCAGATTTGCCCATTGGTCTTAGCTCACCCATCCCTAATCTAGTCCATCCTTACCTGATGCAGGAGTCCCTCTGTGACATTTTTCACAGCCTTTTCTTAAACATGGAGGGATGGGGAGTGCTTGTTTCTCTAAGACTAACTTTTCCTTCTTTTCTATGTGGTATTAAATATCACGATTAAAGCAAAAGTGCACTTTAATAAATGAGTTCTTCACTTTAGTGCTACCTGGTCTTTCCAAAAGTATAAATAACATCACTGGAAGTACCCTCAGACCTTTTTAGTTTTGGTAAAAACTCGAGAAGTTGAGCTGTCAAAGTAAAAGGTCAGACAGCTGGTTTAAGGGTATCTTCCTTACTATAGCGAAATCAGAATCTGTATGGTGTAGTATGCACCCAGTAGGAAAATTTTAAAGTCTGCTAGAAAAAAAAAAAAAAGTTACAGATAGGAAAATAGTTTGCTGCTGTACATTTTCTTCTGTATCTAAATCTTTGGTTCATGATGGTTCTGGGGATTTCTGAATCCCTCTGTGTGGGACAGAAAGACCCTCTGATTGTAAGGAAGAAGAAATTAACCAGCTCTTTCTGTCCATTTAAGGGCCCCGGGGAAGCAAAGCATCTCCTTTCATTTCTGCTGTGGCTGGAAAAGTTACAATTAATTACACAATAATACCAACATCCAAAGTGGCAAGAAGACCATTAAGACAAACACGCGTGGGTCTGGCATATTTACTCTGCAATACTCCTGGTTTCAGGCTAGCATTCCATTTTTGATTATGTTCCTAGATGCTTGACTAATATTTCCTATATTAAATTTACCTTGAGCTCGTTTTTCTCAGACTGCATGGTTTTATTTCGTGAATTTTATGGCTGATCTTTTCTCCTTGTTTGGATACATATTCGGATTTCAGTTGCCTTCAGAAGTATTTTCTGAAGAAACCATGACCATCAGAACTAAGTTGGCGAGGAAAGTTAGGGCAGATGTCTGCAAATGGACTGGACACAGAGGAGAAAAGTTTCAGAGGTGCTCACAATTGGGACAGGGAAGGGTTTGGCCCCTGCCTGGTAACAGCACTCACACTACTCCCTATCTGCATCAGAGGCTTTCTGCAAATTCACATTCTGTCTCGCTACCACGCAGACCCTCAGTGACTCATTTAAAAGCCATTTAAATGAATGAGCTGCATGCTGGCTTTCCATTGCTTCAGCTTTTCAAATGCTTAAAAGGAATACGTTTGTTTCTGTTTAAGGGATTTCGGCGGACTTCTCACTAACTTAGCCTGGGCTCCCTCAGTCAGAACTGCCCCGTTAAAATGTGTAATGTGTATTTTCCTACACTGTCCACTGCAGACCTCTGTTTGAGCTATGTGCTTGGCGGAGCTTGGTGGAACTTGGCGGAATTTGGGGAGAGGGGTTATTATGAGCAGACAGAGAAATCTAACTCTGTTGGTCATTAGGATGGACAAGGAGTGGCCCAGGAACCTGCCCGCCCTCCTTGACCTGCTGAGTTCCTGCTAAGTAAGTAATGGATCAGCGGTAACGGCTAAGGGAACTTTCTAGGATTTTAAAACCTGTGATCCCTTCCCCATCCCGCTTCTTTCCCTTGCTTCTTGAGCAGGAGACAAATCAAAGCATCCGAGCAGGCTGTACGATCTTGAATGGAGAAAGCTCAAGGCAGGCAGGAGGACAGTGGCTTTAACAACCCTGGTGTGCGGGCTCCCCGGGGCCTGCCTAGGGAAGGGCCCAGGAGCCCGGCAGTGAGTCTGGACCTGGCCACTGGGGAAGGCACACCCTTTGCGTTCAACTTTTAAAGCTCCTTTCATTTTTAAAAGGAGCAGACTAAATATTGCAGGAAGAATAAATCATGCATACAAATGAGAACACCATTCCTCACCACTCAACCTTAATCCTACTTTTCTTTTTCTTAGATGCTAGAGCCTTGAGGACATTTCCACCCTGTTACCCCTCGCCCTTTCTCTCTGTTTTTTTTAAGAGCCGGAGATCAGCTCTTTTCATTCAGGCTATTCATTCCAAAATACTTATATAGAAAATTTCTTTGCCTTCTGAAATTTTTCTCTTAATTGAAAACATGAATGTTACTGGGCTTCAAGTGCCTTGAAAGGGTTGAGTGGGGAGAGAGGACAAAGAGTTAGAAATTGTTAACTCTTTCCCTGAAAATTAAAGATAACGTTAGGTAAACATTGTTTAGCGCATGATTTGCATTTGCTTTTCCTTGCCCTCTGTTCTTCCGGATAGAATCCTTTATCAGTGAGAAATGGGAGAATAAAATCCTAGAGAAAGAGTGACTCCTGCCCAAGAAGTTCAGTATTTTTGACTGTTAACTATAACGCCAGGGCACCATGACAGCATGACTTTGAGAGAACATTACAGTTTTACGGAGGGAGTTGGCGGTGAGCATCCTTGTGCTTTTCACAGTGACATCTTCAGAATGCCTTCAACATTTATTCCCCAAATTGAAGGAACCAGACTCAAATCAAGATATAAGAAATTTAAAATTAATGCTTAAGGGCGCCTGGGTGGCTCAGTTGGTTAAGCGACTGCCTCTGGCTCAGGTCATGATCCTGGAGTCCTGGGATCGAGTCCTGCATCGGGCTCCCTCCTCGGCAGGGAGTCTGCTTCTCTCTCTGACCCTCTTCCGTCTCGTGCTCTCTATCTCTTATTCTCTCTCTCAAATAAATAAATAAAATCTTTAAAAAAAAAAAAAAAATAAAATTAATGCTTAAAAAAATGCTTTTAAATGAGGGATGATAAAAGGGGTAAAAAGTGTATGGTGGCAGCCTTAAGATGGATTTTAAACAGAAAACTTGCATCTCAGTTTCAACCATCTTGAAGTGTAGGTCTTTTCATTTAGAAAAATCATAGGTTACACAAGACATTATTTACTCAGTAGACATAATAGCTGTGGAAGACTATTGCCATCTGTAACATGTATATAAAATTACCACGTGTGTATACGTATGTGTCCCGAATGATCACAGGAAAATTTGAAACAGAAATAACTTATTGTATGAGGCTATCTCATCCAAGACTCTGTCCTCAATTCTTGACTGATTTTTTCAAACTGGAGCTGGTTTGCAGCCCTCAGCTCTGCTCATCTCAGCTGTAACTGGTTCTAGCGGACTTCCTCTGGAGTTGGATGGGCCCAAGTTAGAAGTCATCTCTACCACCGATGGTGTGGCCTTCAATGTGAACTTTCATGTCTGAACCTCAGCATGCCCTCTGGGAAAGGACATCGTCTACACCTACCTCCTCCAGTTAGTGTGGAGATAAAAAACCTACCACAGTGCTAGTGGCATCTGATAGGTTTTTATAATACATATAGAATTTAATTTCTTTTCAGATATTTTTAACCTGCCCGATTCAAAGAAATACAAAATTTATATTGATAAAATATGTCAAATATAGATAGATAGATCCTTAGAACTACATTAGGAGGTTCTCCTTATTTTTGTTTCAATAACCAGTTTTACCTGGGTTAGTCTACATTTCTAGTGTTTTCAGGTTGCCTAAGAGACTTGCACAGAATTGGCTTTCTCTGACCCTCAAATCAATACCACTCTTGGTGATGCCCTAAGTGGCCTGATTTCTCTGCGCTGTTACTTTGAAAAGTCACAGGATTTCTCTCCTCCCTCTGTCGCCCCTAGGTTTGGCTTATCCTGCGGAGCCTTTCTAGTCTGCCAGTTGGCATCTCTCTGAACCAACTGGGCTTCAGTCAGAAACACACACTGAATCATCTTACACACACAGGAAAGCACACAAATCTTAAATGTACAGCTCAATAAACCATCATCAAGGTCAAGAGACAGAAACAATCCTGTTGATAGTTCCCTTCAAAGAGAGGGGCTCTGCTGATCTCTCTCACCATAGATTAGCTTTGCCTGGTTTTGAACTTCACACAAATGGGATTACACAACACGGACTCTTGTGCCCGGCTTCTCTCACTCCGTTTTGTGACTGCTACCGAAGGGAGCTGCAGCCCCTTTTCATCGCTGTGTAGTAGTCCATCATAGAAAAGTACCACAAATGGACCGTATTTATCCACTCAACTGTTGGCAGACATTTGGGTTACTCTCAGGTTGGGGCTGTTAGGAATGATTCTAAACGTGTTTTGGTGAACACAAGCACTCAGCTCTCTTGGGTGGAATTCCAGGAGAGGAGCTGCTGTATCCGAGGCTATGTGGGTGTTTGCCTTAGTAGATTATGGCCATTGTAACAGAGAATTTGTGAAAAGAATTGGTTAAACAGGTGTTAGGGAACTGAAACAGCAAAAGGGGAAACAGGCAATGCAGAGCTAGTGATTACCTGAGGCAGTTACTACCCCTAGGGCCAAAGGAACAAAGGTGGGCGTTAGAATCCAGATGCTTGAAGGAAAGGCCCTGTCATGCTCAGAGAGGGGGCACCTGCTGACCGGGACCCCAGGGGGACACAATGTGGTTGGTTCTGGGAATGCCAATTTTTTTTCAAAGCTGGAAACTGGTGCCAACTGCCACCAGGGTGAAGGCTGTGTCTTTGGACACAGGTCAGGGGACAGACAGGACCTTGCCCTTCTATTCCCTCAGCCTCTCGGGCTCCCTGTAGCGCCCCCTGTTGGCAGAACCAGCAGGCAAAGGGTAAGGTGCTTGGCTGCCCCACCACAGCATCACAGGGCAGGGTTGGAAGGGTGGGGTTGGAAGTCAATAACTGGCATCTTTCAAGCTGACACTGTGATTTGTGACCCGAATGGCTTTTAGGATTTTCCTCATCTTTCTGATGTGTATGTTGCAAATGTATTGATCTACTTAGGACAGCTGTGTACCAAGTCGGTGACTGAACTCGGGAGTATTTCGTATGTCTCATTTCAAGGCAAAAATAAAAACTAAATGTTCCATCAGAGTGGGGTTTAAGAGCATTCCCTGGGCAGCTGCATTGGTGGGGCCTTTGCAGGCGTCCTTTGGAGACCCACTTTAGCACAGTCCTTTGAGGTAAATAAAGCATGGCCTTGGGAGGAGGTGGAGTTGGATTCGAGGTCCTCTTCCAGCCCTAACAAGTGTGTGACAAATCGAGACACCTCTCGGAGCTTCAGTCGGTCAAAATGGGACTCACCATCACTTCTGCTCCCAGGGCAGTTGTGTGGCGTAAGTGACAAACTATGACATTGATGGCTACCTCAGCTTTCTCCCAACATGGCACTGCTTTCCAGCAGCTCTGGTTTTATGGAAGTGAGCGTTTTTTGGCTAAATGTTAAACTATCTTTAAAACCTCACCTAGCCGCACTCTTTGTTGATCCTTTGTTGTTCCTCTGTTCTCACGTTACCCAATAATCCTGAGATTGGCCTAAGGGAACCAAGAGCGGTAGAGACTGGGGAGGGGGCAGTGCTGCTCTCTGCTCCTTTCACACACACTGGGTGTGATACCTCTTTGTTCTCTACAGCACTCGCTGCACCCTTGGTGTGCTGCTTGGTGCCATGTTGAATCGTGTACATATACCCTTAGATGCCGAGTTTCTCAAGGATTGAAACCAAGACTTCAGCTCTAAATGACGCCTCGGCACCTAGCACAATGCCTGCGTACAGTACGTGTATGTGTGCAGTTAACCTCTGTGGAGGTAGAAAATGTATTTGGACATAAAGATTTTAAGTATTTCAAAAGGAATCTAATAAGAGACGTCCTTAGGCCAAGGCAATGCCACATTTCCCGAAAAGTGGCATCCAATAAACTTGACATTATGTGGACTAGCACACAGATTTTTCTTCGCTTACAAAAATTTTCAAATAGCCATTCAGTTAACGATGCCCGAGACAGAACAGAACTTTAATCCTGTTTGCTTTGTTCTCGGACCCTTCTCCTGGTGACCTCTGCAAGAATGACATTTGCTGCTTCTGTCTAGAGTTTTGTCACAGGTTGACTCCAAATATTTGGCCCAACAGAACTATGTGAGGATGGCAAAAGTGTGAAATTACTAGAGCCATCTTAAAGCAATTTCTCCTGATAACTAATTAGAAGACTAAGAGCGATCTGAAGTGATCACTCTTATTATTAAGTTTTCATTTTCTTCTTTTTTAACCAGTCCAGTATTTCTGTATTAGTTTTAATTTTAAGAAACTTTATATCTAATGAAAGGTGTCTTGGAACAGAAAGTCGCCTTTGTTGAATACCTAAGGATCAATATTCATTCAGGAGTCCTTTACTGAGAAGTCTCAGGAACTCATGAGATTCAGTGACTCCTCTTCTTCACAATGTGAAGGTAGCATTCAATGTCAACAACTCTAATAACAACTGCTGGGACAGACCCTGCCAATTCACAGGTCTGGCCAAGGCTGTGGCTCTCAGGGCCCCTGTGCAGCTTTCTCGAAACTTCCATCATTCTGTGGTCTAAAGTCAAGGAGAGTGCAGTTGCCAGAAGAGGTAAATCGCTGAAGGTAGAGCTTTGGGACCCACCCTCAGGAAACATAAGTCATTTTAGTTATGTGTATGGCCTATTTCAAGTAAATGAAAACTTAATGTTTGTGAGCTGCACTGTGTGGGTTTGGTGCTTCTAGCCTTCGTGGGTGAAGGGATTTTATTTTGTCCTCTTTCGGAAAATATGAAGTCCAGACCTCACCTGTAGTCCCAGTTACAGCAACAGCTGGCTTTTCAACAATTGCTGGAAAGTTCCCTTGAAAGATTCATATGTGGTGGGATGCCTGGGTGGCTCAGTTGGTTGGGCGGCTGCCTTCGGCTCAGGTCATGATCCCAGGATGCCGGGATCGAGTCCCACGTCGGGCTCCCTGCTCGGCGAGGAGCCTGCTTCTCCCTCTGCCTGCCACTCCTCCTGCTTGTGCTCTTTCTCTCTCTCTCTCTCTGACAAATAAATAAAATCTTTTTTTTTTTTTTAAAGATTCATACATGGAATGGAATGTAGGCAGAAGATTAGAGGCTAGAGTGGGCGCCTGTTGTGTGCCCTGTTGCTTTGATATACATTTCAGTCCTTCACATTCAATATGTCTCTTACACAAACATTTTGAAAATAAATAGTGGAATCTGAATGATTTTTCAAAGTAGCCAGAGTCTTTGTCACAGGGAAAACTATTCTAAAGAGTATTGCTGTAGGCAGAAATGTAGGGTCTGCTCTGTCTTCTGCTAACGGCCTCTCAATGATTCGAGTTTATTCTGGTGAGCACAAGTGAAGGATGACATTTCAAAAAAAATCACTGTAGGGGTACCTGGGTGGCTCAGTCGGTTAAGCATCTGCCTTCGGCTCAGGTCATGATCCCGGGGTCCTAGGATCGAGCCCCGCATCTGGCTCCCTGCTCAGCGGGAAGCCTGCTTCTCCCTCTCCCACTCCCCCTGCTTGTGTTTCCTCTCTCGCTGTCTCTCTCTCTGTCAAATAAATAAATAAAATCTTAAAAAAAAAAAATCACTGTAGCAGTAAAGGCAGAGTTGTAGACACGACCAAGAAACAGCACAGGTTTGGAATAGAACACCTTGCTCTTGACTGTATTAAATCATTTTCAGTTTTGCATGATTTAAGAAAAATAAGTCCGGGCCTATGGAGAGCAGAAGGAAGTCCTTCCCCGTTCTGCCCTAAGCTGCGGAGCTCTGCCTGGAATGAGGCCCGGCCTCCTGTCCCTGCCCATGCCTGGGGATGTAGCTACCAAGGTCGTGACGGCGCTATCCTGGCCAAATTCAGCTGTGATCTGACTATCTGGGAGGAATCAGAGTCGGCTCTGGGAATCTGCAGTAAATCTGAAGTGGGCCGTTAAGAGGTTTTGGGGTCCAGACAGGGGCCTCTGCAGGGAACGATCTCTCGCAGGCTTTCTTTCCTTCCTGCCCTCCACCCCTAGAGTCACTCCTCACTGTGCACGGCTGAAGTGTAGAGCTGCCCACACAAAGCCAGGCAAGCAGGTGATACACCGAGCCTGAGGCTGGTTTCCCCTGCCTCCGTGCTTCCCAGGCCAACGTCCGGGCCCTCCAGCTCCCGCTTTACCCCAGGCTCAATGTGGTCTCTGCCGTGTGACTTGTGCATCCCAGAGAACCTCGAGGCAGTGGATGCTTACCTAAATGTGACTTAGGGTACCTACAGGGAACGGGAGGGTGATTCTTACTCTCTTTAAAATAACATAAGGGAGAAGAAACTTCCTTCTTTCTACCCTCTGAGGTTCTGTGGCTGGCCTAAGAGTTTAACTGACACAAGACAAACAGAAGAAAAGCATACAAGTTTATTTAATATTTTTACATGTACGTGGGAATCTTCAGAAGGAAGATGAAGACCCCAAGAAGCCATTAGATCCAGAAGCTTATACGCCTTTTTACACAAAGAGAGATAAATTGGGAATGGGACCGGACAAAGGGGATTGGGCTGGGGCAGTAAACTGTGGGGCAGTCCTTGGGAAAGATACAGGGGAAACGAATGGAAGGTCAGGGTTATTTCAGTAGGTTTGTTTGTACCGGTCCATTCCAGCACCCACCCCCAGTCTCCAGTGATAAGAACATTCTCTTCCCAGTACGGGGAAGGTACCTTTCTCAGTGGCAATGTTATGACCTGCTTTTAGGTAGAAGGGGGAGGTCAGAGAGCCTTCCCTGCATCTGCTGTTTCTCAATGGCCGTCAGTTCACAACAATCAGTATGTCAGAGTGGCATCCTTTGGGGTGGAGTGTTCGGCACCCCTTCAATGACGGTCCTGTCATCTCATGCGTGACAACAGAATTTGAACTTTTCACATCTCAGTTTGCAGGGAAACTGAGATAAACCAAGGGGAATACAGTAATCGATGGGGGAAGCCCTTCGATGCACAGTTCTTTCCATTGTGTGATCCATCCAAACTCAGTGTGGCCTCCTGGACTCTGCTCTCATGAAGGGGCCCTGGACTGGCGGAGCTCATGTTAATCTACAATTCAGATTCTCCTGAGCTCCTGCCACTGAGCAGCATTTCCTTGGCCATCAGCTCTTGGGGCAGAGCGTATACATAGCCTGTACCTGCTGACACAACCTCTGTATTATTGTCCCAAGTCCCTATGGCAGCAACTGCCTATTAGTGCAAGAGAAAATTCCAAAATAAAACACGGTCCAATCATTTACTTTAACAAAAGATTTATTTGAAACAGGTTTGTGTAGACATATACCAGTCAACAGGATTGATCAAAGCCACAAATCACTACATTTTCCAAAACCTCTAAAAATACAAGTAAATGCCCTTCATTTGTATTCACTCCAGGAGGGAACCCAGCTCTGCTATAATGTGCGGCTGTAATTTAACAACCAGAGGACATTAATAGGACATGAAAATGGTAACACTTCTAGAGGGAGGGAACAAAAACCCCACACTCCATAGACATGCTCACTACTCTGCTGGGAGCCAATTAAACGTGCCCCCACAGCCCCGCTTCCCTCTGCATAACCAGATTAAAACCTCCCTGTCGCAAACAATATTTAAGCAATCGGAGCACAGATGTGACAGCAGACAGGAGGGCACATGGCTTTGCTGGCATGAGAAAGACACCGCAAAGATGGTGCATTCAAACAGCAATTCAGTGACCTGCAGGAAAGAGGACGCATGCAGGCTGCAGACCTAGCTGCTCCTGGCGGAGCCCCCGGGGCCCCACCCCTGCAGCGGCAGGGCTGCAGCTGGTAGCAGGGCCCTTCAGAGGGAGGCTTCCTAGGGAAGCAGTGGGCACACTTCTGAACTCAGCAATCACCGGCAACGTGGGAGAAGGAAGGCGGAGGAATGCACATGTCAGCACACACACTGACTTTATTAATGAAAAGCCTGCCAAGTATCCACTTGTGCAGGGATCCTGTGGGAAGGACAGAAGTCCTAGAACAGGGCGGATTTTCTTTTTCCACTTTTTAATTGCTGTTTACTGATCGACCTGTAGTTGTGTGGCGGTCTTCGGGGGTGACTGAATCCAACGCCGTCGGAAGTGGGTTCACATTCCCACCTTCAGGCTGTCCCCCCTCCTTCTGGCCCCTTCTCTGCGGCACAGAAGAGCTTGCCTATAAAAGGCTCTTGATAAGCTCTCTTGACCCCTCAGTTTCCTGGGCAAGGTTATTTGGATAGCGCTATTACCTCAACTTTCTTCTTCCTATTTCTGTCATAAATCAAAGCCACCTGACACTTTGTTCCTGACTTTTAAAAGGAACAGGTCTCCTTTCTTTCGTTAGCCAGGTCAGAAGAAATGCCGATGGGCTAATCTTGGGAGCATATTTTTCTTGGTGTGGAGCCTGAGAGAAAGAGCAGAGTGGATGTCTCTAAGGCAACCAGGGCAAGAGATTGTCATTGACAATGAGCCAGCCCAGTGTAAAAGAATCACTCTTTTGTCTACCCTCTGTGAGGGGAGCAGAGGTGTTGGTCAGAGTTAACAGCTATGGATTATGCTTGGGGTGGGGTAACAGGGTGAGCTCGCCCCTCTTTTCTGCCCCCTTTTGCTTCACAGCTTCTGAACACTATGTTGGCTCAGCAGCCTTTTCTTCCCGTTACAGACTGCGTGCTGGTTGGTCACACTCAGACCCCACAAGCTAAGAGAGAACTTCCCACACAGTGCTAGTGGAACCTTGGCATTCAGTGAAGCTCTTGTAATGTCAAAGGAAATGTGTACTGTGGGACAATATGGGATGCTGAGAAAAAAAATAAATGAGGAGTACAACACATCAAAGTAGAGTATTTCAGGTCTATTCCTTTCAGGGATACTTATTAATATATTCTGGGGGACCTTGGACTCTCACCTCTACGACCCACTGGAAACCCTTCTCACCAACCTCTTTGCCTCTGAGGATGGGAAAGTGTCCAGGATGAGGCTAAACAATCTCCCCCGAGGCTACACTGAGACCAACAACTGTCTTGAGCCAGTGGAGAACCAGCAACCAAGCCAGCTGACGTATGCTTTCCCTTTGAAGGGGGATGGCTGTCTTTTCACTATCTCCATCATGACTAAATTTGCTAATACAAGCACTGGCATGATGAAAGTATTTAACGAATATGATGGGGGATGCCATCTTTTACCTTGACCTGATAAACTCATTTCTTTGCCAGGTTATTATTTCAGGCTCTGCTTAACCACAGTTTCCCTGTTCCCATTTTTTTATGGATCCCTGGAGATGAAGTCTACATTTCAAATGCTGAGACTGAATTGCTCCTTGAATTACCTTGGGACAATGACCCTTGGTAGTAAGCCAAATGCCAGCTGAAATGTGTGCACTTCCTTCCCATGTTCAAGACGAAAGACCACCTTGTCCTCTTGCAGAGTTTTGCAAACATTCTATTCAACTTACGGTCTAAGACATAAACCCCTAGGAACAGAAATAGGATCAAAAATTCTCTTCAAAAAATGAGATAAAGGGTCATTGTTATAGCAAATGGATTATAGACTCTAGCTTTCTTTAAAAAAATTCAGTCGTAAAGCCTGTAATATATACATCTATATGCATTTCAGACATTAGTTACTCATATTCACTTTTTTTTTCATTATTCACTGCTTCTTGACAAGTTATCACTGATTTTCACTGCCAGCTCCCTACAGCAAGACCTGAAGCCTTGTCAAGGAAAAGAAAATGTCAACAGAGTTCCCAGCCATGCTTTGCTAAAACTCAGGTTCACGTTTTAGGGTATTACTCCATGGATGCTAAAGCAACAGCATCTCCTTTCTCCAAAGGAAGGTTTTGTATGCTCTACTGATCCCCCCCTGCAAATGATCACATGTGTGCTGGGAGATGGGAGAACATAACACTGGTCAAGAAGTCCTGAATATTCCACAGAGAGGCAGGATGGACACATCAGCCACACCCCAAAATTATTACCAAGCCCATTCTGATCAGCAATGAAGTGCTAATCTGGACAACCAGGCAGAAATGGTTGGTTTATTCTGTTCTCCTATCCCGCCTTTTTAATGGGCACTTTCCCCAGCCCCCCTTGCTGGTCCGTGCTGGTGTGTAGTGGAACTCAGAGCTAATGCATGGAAGGGCTGCTCTTTGCCTTCTGCAGACTCAGCCAGAACAGAACACACACTCGTAAGTAAGAGTCGGCAGTCTGTGTACGATAGCAGACCAAGGCTGGCCCTCAGTGGATTCTGCTACTTTAGCCCAATCCAGAGGCCGGCCCTATAGCGCTGACCAAGTATGACCTGTCAGACTGTATGTCACTTACCATGTGGCCGAGTGACAAGTCCAATGTGGCATTTCCACTGAGCTGACAGCCAGAGTACACAACTTACTCCAGCCCACCCTGCTCCCTGGGGAGGGGCCTGTGTGACACTCTGACCTCAATTTGAAGATAGGACAAATGACACAGCCCCTGAGCTGGCCATGGCTAAATATCATACATCACTCATGGTGACAGCTTCTCCTCCTCGAAGCCCAATTTAGTCATTTGGCCACCAGATAGCTTGATCGCATACGACAATTAATAGACTAGAAACGTTTCCCATCTAATGTTTCTTCTGCGTGCGCATTTCATTATTGCAAACACTGTTCAGTTGTCAAAAGAATCAGAAAATATACTTAAATCTCAGAAAATGTGAACGCACTTTAACCTAAAACATAAAATAAAAAACGAAAAGCCCAAAACAAAACATACACACACTGTAATTCACAAATCTAATTCAGAAGACTTCAAGTTTAAGAAAGAGCTAAGTGTCTGACAAAGAATAAGCCTGAGTTCCCCATTCCAGAGGCTTAGTTCCAAATGGAACCAAGGAGTCAGGATGCCAAACGCACATTCGATTCAAATTTTCATTTCTCCTCTATACTTAGGACATCATCTCTCTGGGTGTCCAATAAAGACCTATACCTCAGTCTGTTATGTTAATTCCAGGCACATTTGTAGGGGGGAGGGGTGTTGTAATTCCTGCATTCAGACAGTCCTTTAGGGATTCATCTCACTGGGTGCTCTAATATTTAACAATGGTTTTCCACCTCGGGGAGGAAGGAATGGCAATTTTCTAAGCCTCACCTGTTCACTGCATTGTTCTGCTTCCCCTTAAGTCCTCCCTGGATCCTGGTCACGTCATAAGCAAAGGATTAGTTTTGTCAATGCAAATCATACTTTAAGTTATTACAATGCCCAATTAAATGTGGATGCTCCAAAAATAAAGGATAAGGAAGCAAAGTACACTATTGTTTTAGTTCCCAATTTAGCGTAGCCAACCCTCAGAAGAACGGTGCCATTTTAAGCAGTAACAGCTGCCCAGAAGTATTTATGTTAAGCCATCCAAAAATCTGGTTTGGCAACAAAAGTCAAGAGGAGAGAACGTGCCTCCAGGCTGGCCATTTATTAAGGGCTCCAGGTGCTCATATTCATGCCCGAGGGCACGCAAGTTCCGTCCAAATTTAGAAGGTGGGACTCCACAGTTTGGAAAGTCAGTGACAAAGCACTTCTCCTTAGAGTCAGGACACTTTCTTTTCAGAGGTGCCTGTGTCTACCACTGACTGGATTAGGACGGAAACCTCACCCATATAGAAAAGGGCATTTCCGTAAATGTTTGGAATTCTTGCTGATAAAAACTGCATGTCAATATCTTGTTTAGCCTCCTGCATGCATTACCACAACTGTCTGGGCTTCCAGGCTTGATTTCGGTGTCTACTGAGCAGATTTGGCTAACACGTCCTCTCTGGCCTCCTCCCCGGGTCTCTGTGCTCCTTGCCTCTCGCTGTCCCCTTTGATGGTGATCTTCCTCCACTAGCCTCAGGGGCTCCCTACTCTCCCACCGGGTTCACTCATCCTGCCTGATTTTAGAGTTACAAAGTGACAGGCGTGTCCCTCCGTGGGGCGACATGCTATACATTCACTTGTTTCCCAGCAGTGAAAGTCCAAAATGGGCTCCGAACTCCCGAGAAAATACATGAGGATCTCACTGAAGTGAATGCCCAAGGTCCAATACTCATTGGGGAATGAGTATTGAGAACCTGACCAGAGCAGGAGTGCCAAAGCATTCTACCACACACGGACCTGCAGGCTTCCCTGTCGTTGGAATGCGGCAGAGAAACATTTAGAAAATAGCTATGCTTCTTTTTTTTAGTTATAGGAGGTGAAGGGTGGTGGCAGAGGGGATTTCTTGAATCCATATCTGAATCTGTGCCAGGACAAGAAATAGTGCACATTTGGGTTGGTTGCCCACCAGCTGCCATGCGCTGAGCACAGCGGTCAGCCATGCAGAAGGTCTGAGATGAGAGAAGCCCGGACAGCCCAGAAGGCACCTGGGAAGAGTGCAGGAGAATGCTAGAAGACCGACCTGCCTGCCTTGCTGGGAGTGTGGCTAAGAGGTTCAGAGAAGCGTTCTCAGGGTCACCACCCTGATGATAGACATTTTTGTGATTTCACTGCAATCAAGAAGCTTATGCCCACTTCATACAAACAAGATAGGAATCAAAACAAGACATCAACCTACCTACAATGAAGTTTACATGCTGCCTGGTGGACTTCATCTGTGAGTGAACAAAAGAAGAAGGAAGCGTGCCCCCGCTCCAATTCCACAAGATGGGTTTCTCACGCAACATAAAACTCTCTTAGCTTTCTCCCAGAACAACTAGTCCTGATGTTTAAATATTGGTGAAACATAACGTTTTTAATTTCACACCTCACAGAGCACAGCTGAATGCTTCAGAACAAGGTAAACAGAAGTTAGGCCAAGCACTGCGGATGAACTGAAAGGGAACAAAATGGCTTCCCCTGCGGTATCTACTCCAGGTTTGCGAGGGAATGTGGAACTAACAAACTGGTTGGCTAAGGCCACAGAAATGGGTTTTATGGTGTTTTGGCTGCTGACACCAGTCTCTTCTGACAGAGATGTGTTAACACTGGGTGCAACAAACTGCATCTCTTTCCTGGGACCAATCAAGACGACTCACGTCTTATTTCTTCCTCGATTTCTTTTTGGTGGTGTCATAAGCACGGACAATTTCTTCCTGAGTAACAGCTCCATGCTCTTCTTGAGAGAAGGCATACCCATCTGCAAGAGGAGCACACACAGGGATTGGTGAGGAGGAGAATCAGGGTAGCATGCTGGATTTAGAAGAAAAGGCCTTCGTGGGAGACAGCAGCTGACCTTTGCCACACTGGGCTCGCCAGCCTCAAGCAGGTGGGGCACCCGGATGGACAGACCTGTGGCTTGGAAGGGAAACGTGGGCAGAGTGTGGGGTGGGGTGGGACAGGGCCTGACCAGACAGGGCCTGACTGGTCCTGGCTGCTGATGCCGAGGCTGGGATGTGAGGGGCTGGGGAGGCGGGGGAGGGTGGCCTCCCTGCAGCTGAGCTCAGCCTGGGAAGCATAAACAGTGGGTCACTGGTCCATGTCTGCACTTTCCCAGCGCCGATCAAGAGGAAAGGCAACTTGCTCAGCTCCAGAAGTGTCCCAGGCTGCCCAACACAGCAGGCTGGCTGGGTAATTTATAGCTGTAAACAGGCCGGGGAACACACACACAATGCTAGTAGGCAAAACTGGCCATGTGCGCATGGATACTTGTGGCATTCCTGCGCTTATATGGGACTGATATGGACTGGTAATCAGAAATTACAGTGCGTTCATTTTTGTGGAAATAAAGGAAAAGATCACAAGATAAAGTCAAGAGGCCACAGGAAGACCGGGTCTTATCAACAGTTCCAACAACAAGAATAATGCTAGCAGCAGGCGCAACAAAATCAGATGCTATGTGTATGGGGCCTGTTCTATGTACTACACACAAACAGCTCATTCATTACCCCAGCAGCCCCATGAGGCAGGTGATAGTATTCTCCCCATTTCTCAGATGGGGAAACTGAGGCACAGGGTGATTTTTTTTTTTTTTCCCCCATGACTTGCCCAAGGTCACAGACCTAGTGAGTAGTATAGCTGGGAGCCCAACCCAGGCAGTGGTTCTGCAGGACCCACACTCTCCCTGCATCTCCAGTTCTAGAGAGAGATTCAGCATTTAAAAGCCCACAGTAGGGCCCTCCTTCCTAACTGGTCCTCCCCGCCGAAGGAGCATTTATAAGACTCTCTCTCTCTCTGTTGGCTTACCTTTCTGGGTCAGGGGTACGGAAAAGTCTCACAGCTGGATTAGACATTCTGGCCCAAAGACAACAGTAAAATGTCTGACAAGGGTGACTCCCATCCATGTGTATATATGACTTGTCAACAGACATGTTTGTTCACTGTCACGTTCTTTAAAGGGGAAAATGAAATCAGAAATTGTGCCCATGTGCCACCTCCTGGATTGCTAATTATTTTACTCAGACCCCTGGCTTACGAAGGAAAGTTTCTGAACCATAAAGACATAGAACAGCAACGTATCTGGTGGGGATGGTGAGGAAGGCGCTCCGCTAGAGGATGCTCAGGGTGACTTCGTACTCTGCCTGTGCTCATAAGCCAGAGTCTCTGCCCCTGGGCTGGCGTCCCAGCTCCCCTGGCCCCCGCCTGAGGAAACTCCAGGGCTCAGGAGAGCCAACCTGGGAGGTGAGGCCTCGTCTGACGGGTGGCCTGGGAGGCAGTGACGGCCCCGGGCTAGGTAGCGGGGCGGGTGGGAGCTAAGGAAGGACTAGTGAAGGATAGGACAGAAAGGAGTCTTCCCCAGGGAGATGTCCATCCACTGGCTCACCTCCGTCTCTAACAAAACCAAATCCAGTGACCAAAAAGCAGCCGGGGCACAGCAGCCCCCAGGCCGGCGCGGGCCCCACCTGGCCGCGTCCGGCAGCGGGCAGTGTCCCTGGGCTGCCCTGCGGGAATAGGCCCAGGGAGGGAGGCCCTGGGGGTGCTGGGTGCAGGGCACTTGAACGTCCTCGTCATGGCTTTCCACACAAGGAGCCTTCAGAGGCCTCACAGGATCTGAGGAGGAAATGCCTCTCCTCCATTCCTCTGAGAGCTTTTAGACTTTCCCCGCATGAGCTGCTTGATCAGTGAGGCCCCAGGGACGAGGAGCCGTCCTCTGTCCAGCTTCGGAGGGGCGGCTCCCTCCCTCGCCTGTGCTGTGGTGGCCCCTCTAGGACAAGGTGCTCTTTGTGCACCTTTCTGAATGCCATCCGAGACCAGATGCCTTTCCCTGGGATGGTTCAAAGCAGAATCTAGCAAACGACACTGTCTCCTCCAGTCACAAGGCTGTGTTCTGTCGTCGACGTGGATAATCTCTATTCTCCGGTCTTTAAAGGTAACATTTCTAGTAAACAACTGATGTTTTCCTGTGGGAGCCACACAGTGGTCGTCTGTGGCCTGCCGTGCCACCCCAGGTGGACGCTTCTCAACCTGGCAGAGTGTGGCTCTGATCCCAAGCAGTGGGGGGCCCTTCTAAGTGCTCTCCATGAGCCGTTCTGGCGGCAGGCTGATGACTAGGGAGCTTTCCACCCTGAAGGCGGCTTTCTTTGCCTGCTCTGCTTTCATCTTGGATCCGGGGCCCAGGGCCTGAGGCAAGAAGGATGCTTCTAATCCTTGCCTGGCAGTAACTTGGCCACAGGACCATGGGTTCTTTAAGTTCTCTGGGTCTTCTTCATTTACTGTTCTGTGAAATAAAGGGCCTGGACCAGGTGGGGTCCAAGTTCCAGCAGAGCTCCCACCCTCCCAATGGGCTCCAGGCTTTTCCATGGCCAACTATACCCAGGCCACAGAATCCTCTCCTTCATTCAGGGCCAATTCACACTCAGCACCAACGGAGGAAGCCTCTACCTCCATACCAGAGAAGAAAGGAACCTGTCGCAACAACCCATCCAAAAAGAACAGCTGGAACTTGTCTTTTTTGGTGAGCTTTTTGGAGGGGGCTCCTGGGGGAGAGGAAGAAATGAAGGGGACTCGTTGAGACAAAAAAAGCAAACATTGTTTGGGAGTGTCCTTGGGAAAGGTAGCTTAGCCTCTGGAATTGTCTACTCCTTGGTCAAGTGGAAGGAACAAAAGCCTTGTCTTCCTTTTTCTGTTTTTCATGCACACCCTGCCTATGCCTACTGGGACAGAACCACGGCTGAGAGCTGTGAGGCATCCGTGGCTTGTATTTGACTCACTGGCACGAGGGCCTTCCACTGGGATTACTCAGCCACTCCAGACTGCGAAGGGCTTCCAGGTGTCCACTTGAGAGGACCTTCCCAAGCAAATCTCGTCTCAGGGTAAGTTGAGACCCAGAGGTCATGACCAAAGGGCTTGTCCAGCAGTTCCCATGTTTGCAGAATGTTACGCACTAAGATTTCCCTCACTAGACTTTCTCAGCCTCCGCAGAGACTTGAACTCTGCAACTCAAGAAGGGAAAGGAGGATGGCTTGGTAGGGTTATCCTGGGGCAGGGGTGTCTCCCTGGTTCAGATATAATATTTTCCTCTCAGAAACCAGGCCTGGTGGGAGATAGGGCTGTAATGGGAAAAGTTTTAGTGGGGCAAAAGAGGCTATGACCACCCAACTAGCCTTTGCCTGTCCAGCCTACATCCCTCAGCTTGACAAAGATGCACCATCAGGGCACCAGCTTCTGCCTGATGAACATTTAGCCGCCATTTGCATCCAAATGGGGAGCTCAGAGGAAGCCTCCAGCTCTTAGCCTTTCCCACTTTCATTCATCTTTCAGGAAGTCCTGACAGCCACAAAGTAGGGGGCTTGGGGAAAGCCGTTCATGGACCCAACTCCTGCACTTCCCCGGGCTGGCTTCCAGGGAAGCATCTGCTTCCTAAATGCTCAGCTGCAGCCAGAATCTGGGGGCAGAAGAGGGTAGGTGAAAAGGGATGGAAGGGGAGGGGAGTGTCTAAGTTGTTTTGTATTCTCCTGATAGAACATTTGGTGAAGTCCATTAAATCATGTCATTTTTTTTTCATTATTTTGGAATAAAACTCCCCTTAAATAGCTCTGATAACATCTTCATGAGAGTAGAAGTTTCCTGTCTGGAAAAAGAGTCCTAAAAGCAACAGAAGTCGGGACAACCATGAGGACGACAAGGAATTAAGACTGTAGGAAATGCTGATCTCAGTTATACATACTGTGTGTTGGTGTCCTGGTGTCCTGCAAGGGACTAAAAATGCGGCCAAGGTGAGAGTTGTCCTTCCGGTTTTCTGGGAAGACAGGCCCAGAACAGTGGAAGGACAGATCCAGGAGGGAGAGCTATGCTGGAGGCTGACAGAAGAATGCAGAACTTCTCACAGGCCACGACCACTTCCGGTCTCCCCATGGCCTTCTCTAGTTACTGACAGAACGTTTGGTTATCGATCGGTTTCTCACTATTAGTTGCTGGGTGTTTTTAAAATGTGGTGTGATTTTAGAGGCTTTTTTATCTCTTGTACTTGTTCATTCTAATTTTCTTTTGTCCTTCAAAATCCCAAGTTAAGAAAATTTTTTTAGTAGTTTTGAGACATTTCATGACTCTCCTGTAAAAGTTTTTACTCGGTCTTTGATCTCAATATATGTATCCTATATATTCTTCCTAGGGTTATTGTGAAATATTTATTAGAGAAGCAGCAGGGCTCCATGGCATGAACCCCACTGTTTACAGAATCAGTACTCATTTTCTCTGTGTCTGCTAGAAAGAAGGTGCTTTATATACATCGTCCTAAAGCCTCACAAAGACTGTGTAAGATGTGTATTATTTTTTTTCCCTTTTAGATGTATATTATTAGATTTCTTTTTTCCCCTCAGTGGAGGAAACAGAAGTTTAGAGAAATACGTACATCGCCCAAAGTTACTCAACTAGTGGCAGAAAAAACCTGGTAATACCTCACATTTTTTGGACTCCATATCGTCAGGTGCTATTCCAGGCTCTTTGTATAAATGATCAAATTTAATTCTCCCCCAAAACCCAGTTCTTACATCATCTCCATTTTACAGATATAGAAATGGAGAGGTTAACTTACCTAAGTGCACAAAAAAGTGACAGAGCTGGAACAGGACCCCCAGGCAGCCCAGCTCCAGAAGCGGGGCCCCACAGACCTCACTCCCTGGACTGTACCATCAAGCCTCCTGACCGGACCTCTCTCCTGGCTCAGAGAGACCACGGCTGACCCAGATCGTTGGGGCCTTGCTGGGCCAGTTACTATACTACACTGGCCTGAGCCTCTGCCACGTGCTCTTGGGGCTGACAGCACCTACTCCCTGGGACAGGACACGAAGCAGGTGAGGTGCCACATGAGCTTGGTCTCTGCCATGTTGGTATCCCACGTGGGAAAGTGAGGGGAGGGAGTCCTTCCTTTCCTTCTGTTAGAAAATCTGTGACGATCTGTTGATGGGTGGAGCTCAACCGAGCCTGACACAGACCCCTCAATACCTGTATTATGGATACAAGGATTCTTCACTTCTAAACCACTCTTGTTTCCTTCTGAACACCTCAGGGAGAGAAAGGGAAGCAGGAAGCAGTGTTGTTGAGGAGATGTGACGTGCACGTGCAAGAGAGGGGGTTCTGGAAAAAGAGGTGGGATTTGGAGGGGCAGAAGCAGGTGACAGGCCACGACATGCCAACAGGCCTCACCTTGGGGAAGGCAGAGATAACCCCCTCCCGAAGGAAACCAGTGCTAACAACGCCCCTCCGCGGGGAGTCAAGTGGCTTAATTGCTGAACTAGCCCCACAACCCCCGTTAGCTCTGCTACCCATCTTCCTTTCATGGCCTCCTGCCCCCTCCCCTGGGGTCTGGCACATCCCCACTGACCCCGGCTTAGGTTTGGTCCTTTCAACAGAAACCAGGCCTGGCCTCTGGTGTTGAGTGGGGCACCAATGCTAGATGCAGGGCAGCCTTCCCGGGAAAAGTACAGAGACTTTTTCCCCAGTGATTGTCATTGTTTTAATTAATAAGCTAATATTAACGAACTATCTTTGTGGGCAATAATCCAAAAGTAAGATCATTTCAGCCTTAGAACAAAATCCTACTGGGAGGCTGACAGAAGGATCTCGACCACATCAGGATTTTAAGTTTTAGGATTTTGTCATTCAGGCATTTGATTGGGTCCCAGGGAATTACCTGCACTCAAGCTACGCTTGCCTAGGGCCAAATACACAAATTCCACTTCCAAATGTGGGGCTCCGGCTTGGCAGTGGTCTCCAGACATATCAGCACCAGCATGCTTTAACGAAGCCACTGCCTCCCCTGCGTGGCCGGGGCTACTTACGGGGGACACACTGCTGGATGGAGCCTCCCCGGAAGAGAGTGGGGGGTGTCTTCCTGCTGAGCCTCTTCAGTAGGCGGTCACGTTCATTCATCCTGCAGGTAGATCAAATGCAGTCAGTCCTGGTTCATAGAAACACCTCTCAAAGGGCCTCACCCAGTGACTTGAGGTTGCAAAAATAAAACAGACAGGGGAAAAAGGCTTCCTCATGTCAGGAAAAACGTCCAGGTTGGCAAGCAGCTCTATTATTTACAGTAGATGCTATCTCGACACCTTGAGTGCACTGCTCCCTCTTCTAAAAGGTGCTCTGTTTCCAGTCTGTCCTGTCCGTAACGCCTCTCAATGCGGCCTTCCTCTTAACTGAAGCACACTACAAGTGCCCTTTCATACCAGGCTCACCCTTGGCTTTCCAGATCGCTTATGCAAGCAGTGATTTGTTTCTAGGGAAATGTCTTAAAGCCTCCGTTCCACCTGCAGCCGCCTCTCCCCGAGCCAATA
This sequence comes from Callorhinus ursinus, assembly GCF_003265705.2. Lineage (NCBI taxonomy): Eukaryota > Metazoa > Chordata > Mammalia > Carnivora > Otariidae > Callorhinus > Callorhinus ursinus. The sequence continues at coordinate 70,577,559 of NW_027397069.1, forward strand.
AACTCTACCAAGGGCGAGAGCCTCCCCAGGGGCCTTGGGTCCCCAGCAAGAGACTGATTTCTTTTTGCACAACCTGATTGTTATTTTGAAACAGTGAAAACCAAGGGGAGTTTTCTTGGAAAACACAAGGATTAGGAGCTCTTCTTGCCTTCCCTGGAATGATTGCCTCCAAGTCTGGCACCTCTGTAAGGAAATATGGAGCACAGCTGATGTTCATTCCTATAAAGCAAAAGGGGGATGCTTTAAAATTGCCCAGGTAGGCAAGAGGGCTTTGATTTCTTATCATTACAATGTCACTTTGCTTGCCCCAGGAGATTCCTGGTGTGTGGGAGTTTGCCAATGCCCTCTGATGTGGGCTGAACTGTGTTCCCCACAGATGCATATGGTGAAGTCCTCACTCCCCAGTTACCTCGAAATGGGACTGTATTTGGAGACGGGATCTTTAAAGAGGTCATTAGGGTGGCTCTTAATCCAAGATGACTGGTGTCTTCTTGAGGAGAGAAGATTAGGACACAGACACCCACAGAAGGAAGTCCATATGAAGACAAAGAAGACAGCCATCTACCAGGCTCAGAAGGAACCAACATTGCCAGCACCTTGATCTGGGACTGCCAGCCTCCAGAAGTGTGAGAAAATAAACCCTGCTAAGTCACTCAGTCTGCGGTACTTTGCGATGGCAGCGTAGCAGACAAATCCCCCGCAGATCTGCTGTTTGTGGGAACGTGAGGCACCGAAGCTGCAGCTGCCTGCCGTCCCGAGCACATCCCCCACCATGTCTGTGGGCCTTGAGCCTGAGGAGGATGATCTCCTGATCACAGTCCACTTCACAGCGACCTCAAGGGCCTCAAAAGAACGGGGCCCAAGGTATTCTCAATAGTTCTCTGAGCTGAAGTTCATTTTGCCCTTGAGTTTCCAGAAGAGAATATTTTCTGATTATGTCAGTTGAAAGGACAATGTTTAATTCATCACCAATTAAAGGTGAGCCTCAGCTAGCTAAGCTTGGCAAAATGTCTGATGGCTGATGAGGAAAAACACTTTTTCTATCCCTTCACAGGCTTTCCCTTCTCTCTCATGTCTTTTTCTTCCCTGGGCCAAATTAATCTCACTGGGCCCTGCTGAGTGACTGCCCCGGCCAGCAGCCGACAGGAGCAGACGACCGAGGAGGAGCCTGTGAGTGTGCCGGGTGCCGTCCGGCTGGGAGCTCGCTCCCTGCTGACAGTCTGCGGTTCCCTGGGCTGGCTGCTTTCAGGACAGACGGAGGGTAATGAAGGGCTGTCCTCCCTGTGTGAGCCAGCACTGGCCAGGATGCCTCCATGGAAGGCACCGCCAGGCTCTGCCCAGGGCATGTGTGAAGATGGGGCACCTGAGGGCTGGGCTGCAGCTCCCTGGGGCAGGCTTTCCAGCCAGGTTGTGGCAAGGAAAAGGCACTCCCTCCCCAGGAACCTGGTGGACAGACTCAGCCTACGCTCCGCCAGCGCACCCGACCTCTGCCCCGGCCATCCCTGTGCCTCCACACTCAGGTCCAGCAGCTCTGCCAGCGGTGGGGCGAATGAGAACTTCACAGGACCACACAAGTGGGAAATCCCACATCTTGGTCTCTCACAGGGCAGGTGAGGAGACGCGGCTGTACCAAACACAAAGGTCACAGGGTGCATTACTGGCACTGTTCCTGCCCCTGCCTTTGCGCCGTGCAGGCATCCCTAATTCCCTCGTGAAATGGTGTATGCTTCTCTTTTTTATAACGAAACACTCCAAACGCATAGAAACTAATACGGCGAATGTCCACCAACCTGCTCAGCTTTAGCAAATGGTAGCTCCGCCGCCTGACCCCTTGTTTCAGAGGGACCCACTCTGTCCTGCAGCCCTTCCTTCCAGGTGGCAAAGGCTCCATAGGGCCAAGGAGACATGTCCACCCAGAGCCCATGCCTGTCCCCCAGCCCAGGTATTTGGGACACCAGAAGTCCCTGTTGAGTGACACCTCTCCAAGCTGGCATCCAAAGCCAACTTGACCTCCTCACTATCTTCCTAAGAGCAGACCCTATAGCCAGTGTGCACTCTCCTAGGCCTGTGGGTGGCCAAGGAGTGGTTTTTTGCAAGGGATATGTATGGATGGGGATGTCCAAACACATGTGTGCAAACTCCTTCACAGTTTAGGACAGAGCTGGGGTCTGCTAACTCTTCTCCATGCCACCACTTTCTGGCTCCAACCCCCAAAGAATCTGGGAATCACAAAGCACCACAGTCTTTTTGAAGGTATATTAATCAAGGTATATGGCTATTTGTTAGCTTGACTTATAACTTTCACATACCCAGACATGGTACTTGGTCTCCATTTGCACTCTCACACCAAGTCCTGTCCTGCTTGTGAGAACTACTTCAAAAAATTTTTTTAAGTGGATTTATTATTATTATTATTATTATTATTATTATAATCTCTACACCCAATGTGTGGCTTGAACTCACAACCTTGAGATCAAGTGTCACATGCTCCTCCGACTGAACCAACCAGCCCCACCGACTTCAATTTTAACAAAATGATAAAATCTCAAATATAAAGTCCCTTATATTCCTCCCAGATCCCATTCTTTTTCCTTCTAGTATAATAAGGTTAGAAATAATCTTCCATCTATATGTCATACTTTTGTTTTACATATATATGCAACACAACTAATACTTAATCATGTTCTAAAATACGTCTAAATAGTGTCATTTATTTTATCCTCCTCTTGTATCACATTTTTCTTTGCTCCTTTTCTTCTTATATTCTTTTTAATTATCTACTAATTTAGAGGAACTAATTCTTTGCAGGTAATCTTTTTCCTTCTAGATACTTTTATAATTACTCTGTCTTTGGTGCTGCAGTTTTGTTACAACACTTTGTATGACTAGGTGTAGATTTGGTTGTATATCCCGCTCGGTTACTCAGGCCTGGAAAGCCACTATAACTTGAAAGTTTACCTTCGTGTATGGAAAACACTTTGAATACTGCCTGTCCCCAATTCTCTGTTTTTTCTTATTCAGGGGCTTCTTACATATATAATTCTATCTTCCACATCTCTACATCTCCTCTACATTTTCCATTTCCTTTCTTTCTTTGGCTTTATCTAAACTATGATTCAGCTGACTGGCATGCTTTAATTTCAATTAGGACCCTTTTCATGTTTATCTTCCAGACCCACCTGTTTTTACATTTTTGTATACTGTCTTACTCTTGGTTTTTGATTTCTGTATCTTCTTTCTTCAGTACTTTATAGATCCTTTCAGATAGTCCTTGCATCTCCCATTCTTGGGGGGATGGGAGGTGGACTAATAAATGTCTGCAGTATTCCACAACTCGCCTTCACTGTGGTTCATTTACTGTGTGTGCTCTAGTTATGAAATCATTCTGAAGAATGATTTTCTTTTGCCTCTGCCAGGATCCTATGGTTTACATCAATTTTTATATTATCTTAGCTTAGTTCCTATAGCATTGGGAATAGTCTAAAATTGGACCTCATACATAAGCATGGGCTTCCAGTTTCTAGTGGGTAATTCTTTCCTCCGCATTGCTGCTTTGTCAATCTAGTGAGTAAAATGTTTCTAGTTTCTGTTTCATTAAAATAGCAGCCCTACCAAATTTGCAGCTTTATGCATAGGGTTCTCTTCTATCTCACATGGGACTGAGGTTTTATCTTCTCTCCCTACATTAATCTCTGAACCATCAGTCCCTGAGCCTCTTATGCAGTCTGATGTCCCTTCTTCAGCTTCATCTCCTTCTTAGCCTACTGGCTTTTGTGTCTCTCCATTTTTGGCACCTAGGTTTCTGTGTGCTTCTTTTGAACTCAATTACATATTAAAAGCCTTTCTTTGTTCATATTTCACTGAGCATATCTATGCATCTGGAAAAGTTCTGAGTCAGCTCAGTCTACCATATTGACTTTATCTGGTTTCTGTGAATAATTTATGTTCCCCTGACCCAATTACTGGAAAACATTATGGCTACAAAACAAAGTCATAGAACTGTTCTTTCTCAAGTCCTGCCATCCTCAGAAACAACCTTTTCTGGAGACCCTTAAAATAGCAACATGTTTGACAAAGCTTTGGGTAATGAAAAGGGTCCTAGAGCTTATAAAACACTCTAGTGGAGATGTTTGAGCCACTGACTTCTCTATGTGCTCCAATGTCGAAAATGCAAAGGAATATTATATTCCCAATTTCCCTTTTTCTTCTCTGTGGAAGAAAAAAAGTGTTATGAATGAATATTATTAAAATTTTTCATGAACGATAATATTGAAAAAGCTCAAGATAGAAAGGGGTGATAATAACATTTGCCCTTCATAGTATTCTGTCATCTACATATGTCTTGGAAGCTATCTACTCACAAAGACATAGGAAAGAAGGTGAAGGAAACACAAAACAAATATTTGGTTAATTTTGAATAATGAGAAGAAGAGAAAAAAGGAGTACAAATTAGCACAGGGGAGGACAATTTAAGTCTATGAGATTTTGGTTTAAAAAAGGAGAGAGAATCCTCAAGAAAATGCTGGCAAACTGAATTCAGCAGTATAATAAAAGGATTACACACCATGACCAAATGGCATTTATCCCAGCAATGCAAGGATGGCTCAACATACAGAAATCAATCAATGTAATGTACCACACATTAACAGAATGAAGGAAAACATCACATGATCATCTCAATTGATGCAGAAAAAGCATTTGACAAAATCCAGCACTCTTTCATGATAAAAATACTCAGCAAACAAGGGATAGAAGTGAAATTCCTCAACATAGCACAGGTCATTTATGAAAGACCCATAGCTAACATCTTACTCAGTGGTGAAAGACTGAAAGTTACATCTCTATAATCAGGAAGAAGACAAAGGAAGCCTGCTTTCACCACTTCTATTTGATGAATTTGTTGGAAGTTTTAATCAAAGCAGTTAGACAAAATTCCAAGTCTTTTTTTATAAAAATGGAAAAACTTATCCTAAGATTCAGAGGGAACTGCAAGAGACCCCCAAATTGCCAAAATAATCTTGAAAAAAGAACAAAGTTATAGGACTCACTTTACTGATTTCAAAACTTCATATAAAGCTATGGTAATAAGAACAGTGTGGCACTGGCATAAAGATAGACATATCAATCAATGTAATGTAATTAAGAGCCTAGAAATAAACTCATATATATCTATGGTCAATTTATTTTTGGTTAGGTTGCCAAAATCATACAAAAATTAACCAAATTTGGATAAAAGACTTAAATATAAGAGTTGAAACTATATAAATCTTAGAAGAAAACAAAGGCGTTGTTTAACGTTTATAAACAACTATACATCTTTATAACCTTGGATTTGGTAATGGTTTCAAAAATATGAAGCCCAAAGCACAGGCAACAGAAGAAAAAATAAACTGGATTTCATCAAAATTAAAAACTTTTTCTCATCAAAGGACATAATCAAGAAATAGAAAGGCAACCATAAAATGAGAGAAAGTATTTGCAAGTCACATATCTGATAAGGGTCTAGTATCCAGAATATATCAATAATCCCCAAAACTTAACAACAAGAAAGACAAACAACCCAGTTCAAAAATAGGCAAAGGACTTAAATAGACATTTATCCAAAGAATAAATACGATGGCCAACAAGGACATGAAAAGATATTCAACATCATTAGTCATTAGGGAAATACAAATAAAACCCACAAAGCGACAGCACTTAACATCTACTAGGATGGCTATAATTAAAAAACAAACAGAAAACAGAAAATAACAAGTATTGGAGAGGATGTAGGGAACTTGGAAGCCCAGCACATTATTGGTGGGATTATAAAATGGTGCAGCCACTGTTCTTCAATAAATTCCACACAGAATATCACATCACCCAGCCATTCCACTCCAAGGTAAAGATCCAAAAAGAAAGGAAAATGGTCTCAAATAGATACTTGTACACCAGTATCTATAGCAGCATTATTCACAACAGCCAAAAGATCAAAACAATCCAGATGCCTATCAACTGATGAATGGAAATAAAATGTGTATATTCTATACGGTGGACTATTACTCAGCCATGAAAAGGAACCAAGTACCGAGACATGCTACAACATGGATAAGCCTTGAAAATATTATGGTAAGTGAAAGAAGCCAAACCCCAGAGGCCATTTATTGCATGATTATATGAAATGTCCAGAATCGACAAATACATAAATAGAAAAAAGAGTAGTGGATACCAGGAATACAGGGTGGGTAGGTGGAGGAGAGAAATGGGAAATGACTGCTTAAAGCATATGAGGTTTCCTTTGGGGAAGTGAAAATGTTCTGGAAGTAGACAGTGGCAATGGTGGTACAATACTGTAAATGTACTAAATGCCACCGAATTGTACACTTTAAAATGGTAAGTGTGGGGCGCCTAGCTGGTTCAGTTGGTAGGGATGTGACTCTTGATATCGGGGTTGTAAGTTCGAGCCCCACACTGGGTGTAGAGATTATGTAAAATAATAAGTTTCACACTATGTGAATTTTACCACAATTTAAATGAAAGAAAACTCAATTACACAGAAAGGAGAGGGAATGGGTCCTGAATTGAAGAAAATTCCCTCCCATAGCCTGAACTGTTGCTAATGATGCCATCTTCACATTTTACTTCTCTAATGGTGGGAGGTGCTGGAGCTAATGTGTTATCTTTGATTGTGTCCTATCCTAGATGAAGTATACACGCCGACCGTGACTTACCGATATGAAAGTTGTATATAACATACATTCACCAAATGTACGTGCACTCTCAGTGCCTCCCCAGTAATGATGGTGAAACCTAATGTCATGCAAATCCATACAAGCAGGCTCTATTTAGAAGCTGACATATCCTAGGGGCGCCTGGGTGACTCAGTTGGTTAAGCGACTGCCTTCGGCTCAGGTCATGATCCTGGAGTCCCGGGATCGAGTCCCACATCGGGCTCCCTGCTCAGCGGGGAGTCTGCTTCTCCCTCTGACCCTCCCCCCTCTCATGCTCTCTCTATCTCATTCTCTCTCTCAGATAAATAAATAAATAAATCTTTAGAAGCTGATATATCCTAGAGGTGGTGGTGTGTTCCTATCTCAAAAAATGAGCAGTTTAGGAAGGAGCAGGGAGCTGAGAAGCATTATGTTGGGGAATAACAAACTCATGTCCACATTTCTGTCAGGCTATTCCTGCAAAAATCACATGAGCATAACTGCCAAAGAGCAGGAACATGGAGAATATAGCAAATAATTGCAAGTCTGTTTTTAGATCTTGTCAGTAGTTACAGCTGCTAGGAATCATAGCTGACATACAAAGCCAAAAACAAATAGGTATTTTTAGAAACTTATTTTTCAATTACTGCTGGACCATATTCAAAACATAAATCTGACAGGTTCCTCAATAAAAAAGCTAGTCCAAAGTTACTTTTCCTTCAGGTAAGGCTAAACATCTACCAATCTATCAGACTACTGAAATTCTAACCTATTTTTAAGGATCCCTAGAGAATGAGATTTCATAGCCTCAATTGGTAACTTATTTTACGCCTTATAATCTGAACATCAGAAACTGAGAAGCTTGTAGGCTCAAGTGCATTCCAGACCTACCTAGGCCTTTGTAGGATCAAAAACCTTGCCTTAGTTAAACAGACTAATGAAATGAGGGAAAATAACAAGAATAAAAACAAAATAGGTTTTCTAGACTAAGATTCCAATAAGATAGGAGTTATGACCCTGGAGCTAGGAGCCCTTCATAAATTCTGTTCCATTAGATGGTAGTAAATTATTCTCCTGTTTCCTTTCTGCCAATCCATACACATCCTGCTTTTAAAACATGACTTCCTTTCATTGAGCAATTATGTTATATGTGAGATCCAGTGCTGTTCCTGCCCTTATGAAGCTCACAGTCTCTGAGGTGATCTCCCTGTGCAGACACATATCATGGCAAAGGTGATGAGTGCCATAATGAAGATTACATGGGCCTCCAAAGTGGTAAAACTGAGGAGTGAAAACTCGGAGAAAGCTCAGGAAGGCTTCAAGAAGAATCGTCACTGAAGCTGCATCTTGAACAATGGATAACTCCTTGTTGATCATCCAGATGTAAACACAGAAGAATAGGGTTAGTGGGAAAGACAATGAGTCCAGTTTTGGATGTGAGGCTTCACATTGCCTCTGAGACATTCAGAAGGCCATGGGATATTGGGGTCTAGAGAGGTCCAAGCCAGAGATGCCACTTTGGATTCCTCAGCCTGTGTAAATCCACAGAGACCAGGCAGGATGAGGAGGTACCATGAGGAATGATTCCTCGAAGCACCAACATGTTGTCTGAGGGTTCAACCAGAGGGTCTGTTCTCTCAGGGACCAAGTCATACTGTCTCTGCATTCTTCATAGTACCCACCCTGGGCTGAGAACAGAGGACGTGGTTACATACATAAAATTGCATTTGTGCTCTGTATTTACTGATTCGGGATGTCTTATTCTATCTTATTCTCATGTGTCTCCACAGCCTGATTCTGCCATCATTTGTCTCTGTATCTGTCCCAATGCCTAACACTGGGCTAGGACACAGTGGACTTTCTAATAGCAGCCAAGATAAATTCCTTTGTATTATTCTCTACAGATGACAGAATAGGGACATCATCCCAATTCTCTTCCAGAGGAGAAAAGCCCCCCTCCAAACTCTAGAAGAGACTGTGAGAAACAAGACCTAACAAAACAACTCTGTGGCCTTTATAGAGATAGGACATTGTATTTTGTTAAGAATTCAGATTACATGGAACAGTTGAAAGACGGTCTGGCTGAGGACTCAAGGTTAACTAACTTAATACAAATTCCATTAAAAAATAAAAGGATAGATCCCTCCTGTCCTCCCTGGTCTCAAGTCTCCTCTGACCATCACAACTGGGAACTGGAAGGAAGAAAGGTTCATACTAGCAAGGTGCTTTATCTGTCCAAAGTTTTGGAAAGTGGACTGTTCTGGGTGTTGGAAGAAATGCCATTTTTTTTACAATGTGGATTAGTTGATTTCCTATCAAAAAGACAACTTTGTCCTCTGAGGAGTTGTAGTACCAAATTAAGCAGTGAATTTGCAAGAGGAAACAGCAGATTTGCCACCTCAAGATAGATGGGATCTGTCTGTTGACAACCACCCCAGGTTAGAACACAGGTGATGCACAAAGCCAACCCTGCTGATGGGCAGAACTGCAAGCCTTTAACAAAAAGAGGGGCAGCTGACATTGAAAAGATTTAAAAGCAAAAACAGATAACATGTGATCCTTTTCTAACGTGTCTGCTAGTAGGAGTGAGAACTTAAATAAACCAATGCAGTTGGAAGGAAAGTTCAAGAAGAAATAGAAACTAGCAGCTGGCAACCACATTGTCCTTTCACTTGAAACAGCAACTTGGATGAAATTGGTAAAAATGGCTTCTCCTGAAAATTAGTACTGCATTACCATATCCCACTGACTTTTAAAAAGTAAAAAAACAAAAACAAACAAAAAAATCCATTTAAAAGACATTTCTGTCCAGAGAGACTTCTGCTTTTAGAAAGATGAAATAGATGTATTTTCCCTGTTCCTTTTGCTAAGCACAGCTGACAACCCATTATATATAAAATTAGATATATAAAACAATTATACATACAAAACAAATTATATATATAATTATGTATGAATATACATATACATATAAAACAATTATATATATAAAACATTATATATAAAACAAATAGAAAACACTAAAAAGTGGAGAGAAGAAGGAACCTCAGAGCATGAGAAACCTCAGTTTTCTTTTGGCCTCACAGATCCCAGACTTGGAGCTGAAAAGCCTGGCAACCCAGAAATGCCACTGGGTGCAACCAAAAAAGCCCAGAAAAAAGCCTGTTTTCTCTAGCCAGAGGAACAGGAAAGGGGCAGGCTAGCAAGACAGAAAACTTTTAGACCATAATCACACAACCCCACCCTAACACCACAGGAAGAAAAAAACAACAAGTGTGGCTCCACCCCCACTCATGCCAGCAAAGACCAAGTGGTAAGCCTAGACTTCCACCCTTATGAGGCTGCAAAAAGGCACCTTATGGCCCTACTGAGGTGGTGACAGAGGAGGCCAAGTAGGGACCTGGGATTTGCATCCTTGCCAGCTGATAATGAAGTCTCTGGCCCCCTGTAGTGTCCGCAGAGACAACATGGGAAGAATGATCTTCTACCCTGCCCCCACCACCCAGCAAAAGGAGGCATTCCTTCTCCTCCTCCTTTGCATGGTATCAGAAGAGGCCTAACAGAGAATCAGGACTTTCATCACTCCCCAGTAGTAACAAGGGCATACCCCTGCCTCCTCCCCTGTGCCCCACCTGCCTACCCTTAGCAGTGTCAGTGGAGATTGTGTGGACAGCAGGAACTCCCATCCCCACCTAGCAGGTTTCAGTGGAGATCAAGTAGGGGATCTGGATGACTTCTACTTGGCAGGATCCAGAGTCAGATAACATAACACCTAAGATGTCCACATTTCATTTGAAAGTGACCTGTCATATGAAGAACCAGGAAGATGTCCAAATGAATGAAAAAATTCAACTGATGTCAACACTGAGATGACAGAGATGGTGGTATCATCTGACAAAATATTAAAGCAGCCATGATTAAAATGCTTCTATGTGCAGTTAGGAATATGCTTAAAACAAATGAAAACAAAAGCAAGCCTCAAAAAAGAAATGGAAGATATAAAGAAGAACCAGTTATAAATTTTAGAACTCAAAAATACAGTAACAAATAAAGAGCTTGGTGGATGAGCTCAATAGCAGGATGGAGAGGATAGAAGAAACAATTAGTAATCAGGAAGACAGAACAGTGGCAATGACTGAATCTGAACAACAGACAAAACAGACTGAGGAAAAAACTAACAGGGTCTCAGGGACTTGTGGGAATAAAAGAAGATATAACACTCATGTCTTCAGAGTTGCAGAAGGAGAGAAGAAAGAAAAAGCACTCAAAGAAATAAAGGCTGAACTTCCCAAATTGGTGACAGACATAAACCTATAGATTCAAGAAGCTGCACAAATTCTAAATATGCTAAGCCCAAAGAAATCCAGCCCAAGATAGATCATAATTAAATTTCTGGAAGCTAAAGACAAAGAAAAGATCTCAAAAGCAGCCAACAAAATGATACCTTACCTATAGGGAAAACCAATTGGAATGACAGTGGATTTCTCATCAGAAACTATGGAGGCCAGAAGAGGCATAATATTTTTCAAGTGTTGAAAGAACTGTCTACTTGGTGGAAATATCTTTCTGGAATGAAGAACTCAAGAGATTTTCAAATGGAAGGAACTAAGACTTTGTCACCATCAGAAGTACCCTACAAGAATAGCTAACAGAAGTTTTAGAAACAAAAAGGACATGATGAAAGAAAGAATCTTGGGACATCAGGGAGAAAGAACGAACATGGTAAGCAAAAATATACATTGGTACATACAATGGGCTTTTCTTTTCCTCTTGAAGTCCCCAAATTATGGCTAAGTTAAAGCAAAAGTTATACACTGTCTGATGTGGTTCTAAATGTATATAGAGAAAATATTTAAGAAAAGTATATTATAAGTGGGCATGGGTAAAGAAATGTAAAAGGAGGTAAGTTTTCTATACTTCACTCAGGCTGGTAAAATAACAAAAGCACTAGACTATGATTAGTTATGTATATATAATATATAGAACAACAGTAAAGAAAGCTATACTGTGAGGCACATTAAAAAATACAATAGATAAATCAAAATGGAACTCTAAAAAATGTACACATAACCCACAAGAAGGAAAGAAAAACAAAACAGAGAAATGAAAACCAGAACAAACAGAAAACAAAAGATAAAATGGAGAATTCTACTGGATTCTATTCTCCCTGGATAATTCTATCAAATATATTTAAAGAAGACTTAATACCAATTCTACACAATCTTTCCCAAAAATCGAAGAAGAAAGGATATTTTCCAATTCAATTATTAAACTAGTATTTCCATGACAGCAAAACCATTTAAAGATATTTAAAAAAAGAAAAAAGAAAACCATTGCCAATACTCATGAATATAGATGCAGAATTTCTGAATAAAATATTAGTAAATGCAATTCAACAATAGATAATGATAGCAACACCACACGAACAAGTGGGTTTTATTCCAGGGATGCAACACTGGTTAAATATACAAAAATCAATCAATGTAATCCACCGTATTAACAGGCTAAAGAGGGGGGGGAAAAAGCACGTGATCCTATCAGTTGCTACAGTAAAACACTTTACAAGATTCAACACCCATTCATGATTTAAAAGACAAAGTAAAACCTCCTAGTAAATTAGGAATAAAGGGGAACTTCCTCAACCTGACAAAGAATATCTATGAAAACCCCACAGCTAACACCATACTTTGTTATAAAAGACTGATACTTTCCCCCTAAGATAGGGAACAAGGCAAGGTTGTCCATTCCCACCACTCTTATTTGGCATAGTGCTGAAAGTTATAGCCAGTGCAATATGGCAAGAAAAGGAAATAAAAGAAATATGGATCAGAAAGGAAGTAATAAAAATGTTTCCATTTGCAGATGATGTGATGATCCAGAAAATCCCAAGAAATATAAATATAAATAAGAAAGTACCAATACGGGGCGCCTGGGTGGCTCAGTCATTAAGTGTCTGCCTTCAGCTCGGGTCATGATCCCAGGGTCCTGGGATTTAGCCCCACGTCAGGATCCCTGCTCAGCGGGAAGCCTGCTTCTCCCTCTCCCACTTCCCCTGCTTGTGTTCCCTTTCTTGCTGTGTCTCTCTCTGTCAAATAAATAAATAAAATTTAAAAAAAAGTACCAACACACATATATAAATGCATATAAAACTCCCAGAACTAAGACGTGAGCTGAGCAAGGCTGCATGCTATGCATGCTATAAGACCAACATACAAAAGTCAGTTGTATTTCTATGTACTAGCAATGAACACATGAATCCTGAAATGAAAAATATGATGCAATTTATGATTGCTCAAAAATACGAAATAGGTGTAAATCTAGCAAAATATATACAGGACTTATACACTGAAAAGTACACAATGTTGACAAAAGAAAGATCTAAATAAATGGAGAGACATGTCATTTTCATGGATTGGAAGACTCAACATAATAAAAATACTAATTCTTCCCAAATTAATATATAAGTTTAAAGCAATTCCTATCAAAATCCCAAGAAGATATTTTGTAGGTATAGACAAGATTACCTAAAAAATATATAGAGAAGCAAAGGAGCTACAGTAGCTAAAACCAATTTGAAAAAGAAGAATAAAATGGAACAGATCAGTCTACCTGATTTCAAGACCTACTGTAATCAAGACAGTATGCCATTGGTTGGGGGAAAAGACACATAGATTAATAGACTAGATTAGAATAGAGAACCCAGGAAAAAGACCACAAAAACCTACCTAATTTTGGATGAAGGTGTGAAAGCAATTCAGTAAAAGATATTCTTTTCCACAAATGATGCAGGAGCAACTATGCATATGTAGGGAAAAAGCAAACTCTCTATATAGGTTTCCCACCTTATATAAAAATCAACTCAGTATGAATCACAGACTTAAGAGCAAAATATACAAATATATAACTTGTAGAAAAAAAAATCAGACAATATATTTGGGATCTAGGACTACGCAAAGAGTTCTTGGATGACACCAAAAGCAAAAATCCATAAAGAAAAATTCATTTGGGCTTAAAAACTTTTTTTTTTCCCGAGAAAGATTCTCTTCCAGAAGCCGAAAGGACATACTACAGAGTGGGAGAAAATATTTGTCAACTATATATCTGACAAAGGACTAAAAGTCTAGAGTATATAAAGAACTCTCAAAACTCAGCAGGAAAAAAACCCAAGGAATCCAATTAGAAAATGGGCAAAAGACACAAAGAGACATTTCATCAGAAAGGATATACAGATGGCAAATGAGCACATGAAAAGATGTTTAGCATCATTGGCAATTAGGGAAATGCAAATTAAAACCACAACGAGCTACTACTACACACTTACCACAATGGCTAACATAAAAAAAATAGTGACAACAAATGCTGGCGAGGATGTGGAAAAATTGGATCACTCTTACATTACTGGTGGAAATATAAAATGGTATGGCCACTCTAAAAAACAGTTTGGCATTTCCTTAAAAAACCAAACACATCACAACCTTGTGAATGCACTAAAAACCACTGAACTATATACTTTGGAAAGGTAAAGTTTCTGTATTTGAATTATATGTAAAAAGAAAAAAAAGATCAGATAAACCTGAGCTAATGTGCAGCCCAAATTATCACCCCACAGAATGGAAGCTAAAAAATCGTTCTTATTTTAAAAAACAAACAAACAAAAACCCTACCTAAATATGCAATGACCACAAACCCAGCAGTTGCACTCCTGAACATTTATCCCAGAGAAATAAGGACTTACGTTCACAGAAAAACCTGTAAACACGTGTTTACAGGAGCTTTACTCACAATAGCCCCAAGCCGGAAACCCAAATATCCTTCAACAGGTGAATGCTTTAACAAAGTGTGGTATACCCATGCCATGAAATATTACTCAGCAAGGAAGAGAAAGAAACCATTGATACTATGCAAGAACCTGGATGAGTCCCCAGAGAATTATGCCAAGCGAGAAAAGGTCACTACACCTTGTATGACTCATGTATATGACATTCTTGAAATGACAAAATTATGGAAATAGAGAACAGATTAACAGCTGCCCAGAGCTAAGGAGAGGGCAGAAGGTAGATGTGGCTATAAAAAGATACGAAGATCCTTGCGGTGACAAAATGTTTCCTATCTTGACTGCATCAGTGTCGACTCCCTGGCCGTGATACTGTTCTTATAGTTTTGCAAGATGTCCCCAGAGGGGGAAACTGAGTAAAGCCTACAACAGGATCTCTCCGTACTATCTCTTACAACCACATGTGAAGCTGCCAATGATCTCAAAATAAAAAGTTTAAACAAACCCCCCAAAATGTATGCATTTCCTTCTCTTTTGTGCTCCTCTGCAGGGTGAGGAAATGCTCCCTCGCTGAGCTCCTCACAAGGGGGTGGGAGACTCTCATCCATCTCCTGTAGCCGCCTACCCCAGGGAGAGCCGTCCGGCCTCATTAGCAGAGCAGGCGAAGTGCAATTTGAGTGACAGCCCCGGCACATATGGAAACCATTACCTCATTTTGCGACTTGTAACAAGGTAGTGAGGCTCCCCTTCTACAAGGCTAAGTTCCGTGGTCCAGTCAGAAAGCCTATGTAAAGGTCAGGTGGGAGTCACAGGGCTGTTAGGAACAGATAAATTAGCAGGGCACCTGGCTGACCCCGCGCGGTCTCGGTGAAATGCCATGCGGGGGGCTGAAAAGCCCCCAGCGTGCGGCAGTGAGCGAGTAGTTTAGGCTCCGTGCGTTTCCTGATGGGGTGTTTGGGAAAGGACAAGGCAAAAGAACTTGGGGGTGAGGCACCATGCTGGCCAGGAAGGGGCAGCTTTCCAGGCATCGAGTTCTGTGAAAGTTCTATTTCTACCCATTGGCCCGTGCCATCTCCCCGCTCAAAAGCATACA
>NW_027397069.1:70593214-70623428 GCF_003265705.2 Callorhinus ursinus
CCCTACCCCTAAACCTTGCTTTATTTTTCTTCATCTCCCTTTTCACTCCAGAGTTTGTGTTTACTTTCAGTGCCCCCCCCCCCAGAAGGTATGTTCTCGGAGGGTCAGTTCTATCCATGTCTTTCGTTCACCGAAACCAGTGCCCAGGACAAGGAAGATGCTCAAGGATTGTTTGTGGAAGGATTGGAGCAATGAAGAGATGAAGAATAAATGCAGGTGGGCCAAAGTACAAAAGCAAAGGCAAAGATGAAAAGGGCCAGGCCCCAAGGCCCTCTGGTCTTTCTCCTTCCAAAGGCTGTGCAGGCACGTCACCGTCCTGGGGGAGGGGAGGAGCTGACGAGACCGGCCAGGAGCTCATCACAAGGAGATTCTCTGTAAAGAAGAGCATTTCCAGGGCCACAGGACTACCAAGTCGACATTCTCATTCTGCCAAAGAAGGGTCAACACTTCTCAGACGGACACAGACTGGCTAAGAGTTACTTGCTTGTACAATGGAAACGGTGCATTTCAGCGCAGGTCCAAAGTTCACCCTCACGTGAAGTCTGAAAACAATGGCCTCATTTAAGGGTGTTAAATTAGTGAAACAAGGAGGCCCTTAGACTGATGTGGTTTTAATGCCATGGTGGCCTATGTAGGCAAACC
Organism: Callorhinus ursinus; assembly: GCF_003265705.2. Lineage (NCBI taxonomy): Eukaryota > Metazoa > Chordata > Mammalia > Carnivora > Otariidae > Callorhinus > Callorhinus ursinus. Next base: position 70,593,857 of record NW_027397069.1, read on the forward strand.
AAAGTCTGGGCTTGTAAATACCTCACGGTTATGAAATTGAAACCTAAGGACAACCAATCACAAACCCAACTAGGCTTTAGGCGATAGCCCATCCAGAATATCCTTCATTTGCAGGGCCTTTTCTCTATGAAACTCTCTCCCTGAGCTCCTTCCTGTTGGTGGAGCACTCCTAAAACCATGTCTGGTCTGTTGCTTCTGATTCAAATAGACTTTTGCTCAAATAGACTCAATTTTTTAATATGCCTCAGTTTATCTTTTAACAAGGGGCAAGTGGCGAAGGAGGGAAGACACGCACTTGGGAGGGTGGAAAGAATAAATAAAGAACAAAAAAGCAATGATGATTTTTAAAGGGCTTGATTCTTATAGATAACAGCTGGAAATAGCACAGGGTGCTGGGAAGAAGCAGAGGAAAATTTAAGGCAGGTATTAAGGACAGTTTTTGAACAATGAAGCCTACTGGGCGAGAGTATAGTTAGCAGCTTTATCACATAAAAGACTGAAAATCAGCTGTGACTTGACAGAGCATCTAATATACGAAGGGAGAGACATGGGGGTAATGACTTAACAGTATTTTAATCTATTAAATTCCTTGAATGTGAACTTGCCTTTATATGTAAAATGACACAAGTTTGCCTATTTGAGCTGAAGAAGATTTGGGTCAAGTTTGAAACCATTGAGACTGTTCATGAATGTTAGTTTCTTTTTAAAATAGCAAACTTTCTAGTAAGCCCATTAAGCTGCAAATTAATTACAGTAAAAGTAACTGTCCCCATACTTTGCTCCTCCTCTCCTAGGACCCTTCCTGGGACACAGTGTCTGGAACTGGGCAATAAACATCTGACTTTACAAATTCAAGTAAGAATCCAAACAAACAATTCAAAGTTGGCCCCAGGGCCCCCCTGACTCAATTGTCAAAGTAAGGAAAGGTAAGCTTCACTACCGATTAACCTCCTAAACACTAATTAAAGATAATGAGGGATCAAGGTACCTGGCACAGCCTGACCTCTGTGTCCTCCCAGAATTCACAAGAGTCTGATGGTCCGTGTGAGACTTGCAGAGGGAAAAAGGATAAAGTGGAAGCAGGTGCCTGCATCATACGGTCTCCTTGGGAAAAACACACGGCCCCATCAATGGGGAATACAATAAACTCTCTTTATGAGAATTACATAGAGCAGAATGTGCAGATCTTAGCCGAGGGTATTTGTTGATAGTGACTCACTTATGGTCTGAAGTCCTAAGTTTGGACCAGTCCTTGGAGAGAGCTAGAGGCCTTCAACAAATTATCTTTTAAACTAGAACACTTGATTCATGTTTTTGAGGGCCTTAAAGTCCATTCTGGAACAAGGTGGGGTGTAAGTAAGACTTTATAAGGGGGTGAATGAACTCACAATTGTGCATACTCTGGAGTCCAGCCATGCCACCACCAATATTTGGAAGTATTCTTCTCTACCTTCTTCTACCTCATCCCACATGGAGCAGTGTAATATCAATTAAGTCCTAGGTAAAGCCAGACAAAGCCATTGGAAAAAGTAATCTGTGTGTATCCGAGCTTCCTTCCCTTTTCCAGTGAACCTGTTATGACTAGGATGTAGCACAGGGCCTAGCCCTTCCTACCTGTGTGTGGCTGCCATTCTCATCACTTGTGAGTCAATGCCTTTTCCCAGCTCCGCATGCAGGCACTGGGGTCCACTGTCTTCATTCTCATGGCAGAGATGGAAAATGAGTCATGGGACACTGAGGGACAGGCGGACAACACAGCCCCCTGAGGCTGACACACACGCTGAGTTAGCCAGGGCTGGACACACAGGAGGTTCAGCTGAGCTCTCCTCAGTCACTAACCTGAATCAGGTCCCCATTAACTAGCTGGATTGCTTTGGAGTTGGAACTAAAATCTCATTTTCCATAATCTTGTATGTATACTTACAATTCTGTTTCCTGTGGCCAAGTAGCTGGGCTAAGTACCTGAAAGTGTCTCTTGAAAAATGTCTGCTTCATCCAAAAAAAAACAAAAAAAACCCACATTCTTCGGCAGAAAGTGACTATACACAGTGGGTTTTCAAATCAGCAATTTCAAGAGAACAAGTGTGCAATAATTGTTCAAGGGAGGCCACACCTGCGGGAAAATTCTATGTGCAACAAGCAGGAACCATACCACAGCTGCCTTTTAAAATTTGTGTGTTGATTGTTAAGGTAAACAGAAAAGGAAAATTAACATTCAGTTATCTGGTGTCCTTTGAAGGCTGTCCAGATTGAGAACCAGACCTGGGCTACAGAGGGCTGGGAAATGTGACCCCCAACTCTACTTGGCTGGTGGCCACAGATGGTCTTGGCAACTCATCGAATCCTCTCTGGGTCTCCTCTTTTAAAGAAGCATCTTCAGGGTGAACGTGGGGAGGGAGGCAACATGATGCAGACTTTGCCAGGGTCTTCTTTCATTACTTCTAAAGCAGGATTTACTGAAAACTGATAAGCACATGGATGGACAAGGCTCAGGGGCTCTTCAGGGGGCTTTTCAGGGGTCAGGTCCTTGCCTTCTTCCAAGTAGAACAGCTGCTAAAGCTGCCCGGTATTTCTGGCAAACCATTTCTTTTCAAATTTCAAAATAAGGCGATTGTCCACATCATTGCTTGCTCATGTTTTCCAGGTTAGAGAAGAGCTCTCGTTGAAAAGGCTCACCCAGATCCCACACTGTGTGGCTGCTCTGACGGGTCTGGCCAAATCACCTTACTCTTGGTTCCTAGCAGTCTGTGGAAAGATTCATGGCAACGGATGTGGGGATAGCGTTAGAAAAGATGTGGTAGAAAATAAAACTACCTGGGGCACAGGACAGGGAAAACACGTTTTCCTTCTCATTCCCAGTGGAAAAAAACCTTTGGGTTATGAATTTCTTAAAGAATGAATTGGATGTTTGCAATGAATTATTCATATGTTATTACTTGGCCTCTCTCTGGGTCATCCATGAAAATTGTGAAATAGTGAATTAAAACCACAATTTAACTCCAGTGTTAGATGGTGTATTTTCAGAATGGAGAAAGCGTACAGGTCAATGCTAACATCTAAGAGAAAGATGCATCTCTGCTCTGGAAGCGATGCAATTTTTCTGAGATGAAGAACAACAGTCTTCAGGAGGTTAGTGAATCCCCTAAAAACCGAACGCAAAATGGACACAGGGAGGGACGGAGCATAGCTTTCATCAGATGATCAGAGGCCTGAAGTGGACTTGCTACTGTTTCCACCAACATCCACCACGTGTTTCCTCCCCTGCTGAGGAGACACCTTGACAGAGTGACACCCTGCTACCCCGACATTCCTACATGGATGGATTCTGCTAATCCAACCCTAAACCAAGCCTCCATGGCATTTCTCCGACTGCCAGGATTTGCACAGGATGGCTCCTTCCCCTTCCAGAAAAATAGAAACTTGTGAACTGCCGGTCAGGGGCAAACTCTCCTTCCAATGGTTGTGAACAAGGTTCACGTAGGGGTGACCTCCCTGGGATCATGACAGGGGCTGGAGCAGACTTCATATCAAGTGTTGGAGCAAAGTGAAAAGGCGGAAAGACTCTGGGTCCTGGTGACATTCCTGGCCAGGGATCCATCAACCATGACTGCTCTCCAGCAGAAGGTTCAAATTATTGGATAAGCTGGGACCTCTCATGACCTGAAGGGTGGTTTGAATTGGAGCCTGTCTTATTTGCAACGGGAAGCAGCCTCTACGGATACAAGACTTCTTGTTCCAAAACAATTACGAGCCATTGGCACAAGGACAGACTTTAAGGAACCAAGAGCGTATGCCCAGGAGAGCAACAGGGAGAGTAACCTGAGAAGGTATACAGAGGACAACGTGGGACTTGGCTATTTATTCTTGGCCTTGTGGCCTCGAGGTATACTTTGGAGTTATTTGTTGAAGAACAGTTTTTGGATATAATTCATAACAGTAATCTAGGTTTTATCATCTTTTTCATTCTTATAACCAGCATATGTCACTTATAGCTGGTATGTTATAGGACAAATAAATCTATGTTATATAAACAGCTGCCCTTTAGGTCTTGTGTGAGAAACTGCATTCCCCACATCAGCAGTGCCAGGAAGTCCCCGGGACTGGAGGTCAGCCCAAGGGGACATTACCCTAAATTTGCATATTTGGTTGCTTGGTGCTTATCTGCCAGGCAGTTAGTAACCTACAAATTCCCTTTCTCCTCAAAAAGGCTGTGAAACCACTACAAGAAAGCTTTCTTATAATGTAAATTATTCTAGAGCAGGGTATCAAATATGCATGTCCTGACACAGCCCTGTATCACAGAGGAATTCTGGGGACAGCTATACCTCGTTTTTGCCTGGACAACTGTAGAGACCTTGGTGAAGAAAGGTCAAGTGGTTCTTTTTAATATTCTCTACTCATGAGATCTCATTCGATAGCTATTTCTAATTAGTGAGGCTTTTAATGGCTCCCTGTGGCTCATAGAATAAATCCCCAGCCTCATCACGGGTCATATGATTTGGTCCTTATCTATTTGTGCAACCTAACCTTTCACCACCATGCTGGACTCCCGGCCCGTCATACTGAACTTCTCATTGTGCTGGGAGAACTCTGCAGAGTTATTCTTACAGCCAGAATCCCCTTCCCCTGCTTCACTCCCTGTGAACAAATTCTAATTTGCACTGGGCTCCCCCCTCCCATCATTCTCTTAAAGCACTTTGCACACTGTATTCCCATTCTCTATCTGCTCATCTGACATCATCACTTTACTCTTTTCCTATTCATCACCTAGCATGATCTCTGGCAAAATGCAAGGCTCAATACATACTCTTGCCTGGATTAGCATCACCACAAAGGATGACAACACTGGCATCTCTGAGTGAGTGAATACGTATGAGCAACCATGTGTGGAAAATTCTCAGAAACTCCACTTTTATCCAGGCTGACCCCTGAAGCTTAGGAAGAGAATGCACCAAGAATCTGTCAGAGAAATCTACTTTTATAACGTGACCTTCAACAACAGGATATGCACACTCACAGACATTTAAAAAAGTCATGATACTACTTGTCAGCAGGAGTTTTATACAAAATATAAGAGTTTGGATATAAATGGATAATGATTTATAGAAAAAAAAAAAGAGGGGCGCTTGGGTGGCTCAGTCAGTTAAGTGTCCGACTCTTGGTTTCAGCTCAGGTCGTGATCTCCTGGGTCCTGGGATCAAGCCCTGTGTCGGGCTCCGTGCTCAGCGGGAGTCTGCTTGAAGATTCTCTGTCTTTCCCTCTCTGCTCCTCCCCCCACTTGCAAGCACGCATGTGCGCACTCTAAGTCAAAATAAGTCTCTCTCACTAAAATAAACAAATCCTTAAAAAAACAAAACAAGAAGAAGGAAAAAAAAGAAAGTAGCATCATGTCCTCACAGATGGGTGGACACAGTTTTGGGAGAACAAATGATAAACTTCACTATAAATTCAATGATCAGGTTTTTCTTTTGTAGTGACTTCATTTTCTTTTGTTGTTCTTCTAAATGGCAGGTGTTCCTTTGTTGTTATAAGTGGTAGAAGCGGATGAGAAATGCTGTGCGTGCACACACACATACACACACACACACATTATACACACACATCTCAGTTGTTAGAAAGGTGAAAATATTTGCTGCAGACACTAACATGAATAGCGGCACAGAAAATCAAGATGGATAAACAGAAGGTGCATTTCAGAGCCTGTACATTTCTAATGATGTCATAAGTTGGATGTGTTCCAACAGAGCTATAAAAGAACAAAAGTCGGAAAACACGAAATCTATGCATGGTTTAAGTATAAGCCGCTGTCTTCAAGAAAGAAATTAATGCAAGGAATCCAGCAGTGACAGAACAATGAAGTAAACTTGATGGAATGATGTGGTTATGTCCTTTGAGAATACTACATAAAAAGGAAGAAGAAAAAGTCGCCTAAAGGAACAATAAGAACCGAGCATCTAAAGTACATAAATGAGGATGTCTGCTGGGCCTAATGGAAGAAATCCCTGAAGATCCTCAAGAAAACTATCTGGAATCAGATGGTGCACTTTTCCCAGAGACATTCCTCACAAAACAGCACAAATACAAATCAATTGTTTTTGAGGCTGCAAGTGTATTTTCATTTCCCGATACTGAAGAAACTAAAGTGAAAACTTTGAGGGAGAGCAACAATGGGGTCTTCAGCCAGTTGACCTAGGACTGCACAGTTTGTGGGTATAAAAAATCAGAGGCCAGAATGGAGTAGAAACACGTGGCTGCAGCATTTCTCTGGGTGATCCAAGAAGCTCCCTGGGTTTCTACTCTGAAAAGTCACTGTATCTCCAGCGCTCCAGCACCCAAAGTATCTGTAGATGGCTGGTCAAAGAATACAACCAATTTGTCCAGCAATATGGCAGCAACCAGTCTGCTCGCGATCCGGCCCCATGCCTCTTTGCTCTCCCTGAGTGCCTCAGTGTCTTTGACCTTCTGCAGCTGGTGAAAGACACTGCATGAACGGGGAGCATGCACACAGCTTTGTCTCCAGCCTGTGGGCAACTTGGATATTTCTTCAGTTTTCAATAGATGTGTGAGTGTGGCAGAAAGATGACAGCAAGGACAATGATCCTGAAGTTGCACGTGACAAAAGTGCTGTCAGCAAGTTCCTGTCCTTACCTCTTTTCAGAAAAGCAAATGCTTTCTGAACAGGTAGGATAGAGTCAGGATGACAAAAGGTCTGGGTGACATACCAACGCTTTAATAAACAAAACAACTATCATTCTAGAAATACATGGAATATCTAAAATTTTTCCCATCAGAAATCTTGAGTATTTGTGATTAACTGGAAAAAAGAAATCTATGGCAGAATTGGAAATTTTTTATTCCATCAGTGATGGAAAGTTCTATTTACCCATAAATTTAAAGAGGGCATGTAAAACTCCTAAGTTATACTTCTAAACTTAAATGCCAAAAATTAAGTTATTCATTTTATATTCCCTAAACCAGATGGTAAGTGATATTAAAATAACTACACGTGTTTTACTTTCTCTGAAATGTATATTCTTACCAAAGTCTTCAAATTTTTTGATGCATGTATGCATCTGGATATTGTGACTAAATTGAAATACAGGGATAATGTATGCTTTTAAGGTTACAGCACTGTTTACTAATTTTCAACCACTAGTTTTTAAAGATTTTACTTATTTATTTGAGAGACAGCGAGTGAGCGAGCGAAGGGAGGAGCAGAGGGAGAGGGACAAGCAGATTCCCCGCTGAGAGCAGAGCCCAACATGTGGCAAGATCTCAGGACTCTGAGATCATGACCTAAGCCGAAATCAAGAGTCAGACACTCAACTGACTGAACCACCCAGGCGCCCCCGTGAAACACTATTAATGTGGCAACTGACCTTTATACATCAGGGCTTTTCTCAATACATCCAAAAGAAAACAGAAAAAATTTGGATAAGACATCTGTCCTCCATAACACTTATTTCAAATTTCTGTCATTTTAAAAAATCATCTCACTGTTACTACTAATTGGCTTTAAAACAAGTGTGCTAATTTTAACTGTTATAATACATTCATACTAAAAAAAATACTTTCTTTTTTACTTTTTTTGTACCTTCACTTTTATATATATATAGTTTTTACTCAACTTTTGAAGAATGGGATTCTATGGCTTTCAAATGGCATGGCAATCACGTATTTTACAATATTGGGTCATGCATTTCTCTTGCTTAAGCCCTTTCCATGGCTCCTGGTGGCTGAAATCCTGACCTCCATCCTTACGGCAAATTTTCACGTGAGCTGGCCCCTCGGGTGACTTTGCCCTGTACTTCGTAGACACCAGCCAGACCACCAGCTCTTCTGGCCGTCTGCGATGCATCTTCCCCAGATCTTGGTTGGGTTGGCTATGTGTTTTATTTAGGTCTCTTAAGTGACATTTTGAGAGGCTTTCCTGACACGCAAACCCATTCATTCCCCCATGACAAACCTCTGTTCCATGTTCCTCACAGTGGTCATCACTGATTCTCTTGTTTATTCGCTGTTTGTTCGCTGTCTGTTACCCTCACTGGAATGTGAGCTCGAACACGGTGGGGCCCCGTCTGTTTCATCCTACGCCACACCCTGGCCTGGCACATCCTCGGTTTTCAATAAATGTCTGTTGCATGATGAGTAAATGACTTGTCCCGTATTAAGCCAAACACTGATTCTATTTGCTATGAAGCCAACATGTTTACTCATTAGCAAGTGTGAATTCCCAATTACCACCACCTAAGGTGCCTTGAGCCAATCCTAATTGCTAGGGCAAGAGAATAAACACTGAATAACCATATTATCACTGCCTTGTTAGAAAGGGAAGACGTAATTGCAACTCACTGAATGGCTAAACCACCAACGCTCTAACATAAGTAGCCATTCCCAAGTCCTGGCCTACAGAGGGATTTACTCTTTTGTGCACTAGAGAGACACATTTGTTTTCTTCTGCTCTTATTAGTACAGAAATCCCTCCAAAAGTTCAACATATCTATTACTAAACGCAGCAGTTGCCATTACAATGATCATCTCTGAGCAATAACTTTTACAAAGTCTCTGAGTTCTCGACTACAAGGTCAATGATGTCATATTCACCTGTGGCCAAATGGCCCTTAACTGGCTTTCCAGGTGCCAGGCACAGAGATGGCAACCACTGTGCCTTACCACAAAGACCACACCTGGCCCCTGGGTGTGTGTATGTTCAGAGTAGCGCTGGGTACAAAAACACACCAAAAATAAACAAAAAATGTCCAACACTGCCTCTCAAGTTTTTTTCCTCTAAAAGTCTAATACATCCAGGGGATTCAGTAATTCTCTTAAATGCACTACAGAAGCAACTTTGCAGCTGTACTTTTGGGATGCTAGAAGGTCTACACTGCTTTCCTCAGCCTCCCTAAGGATTTAGAACAGCCCATGAGAAATGAGCAGAGGAATCTGGCGGTTCCTGGATTATGTTTAAATTGTAACTCAATTTCAGAATGGATGTTCCTGGTCATCCGTTTTCTGCTGGCTGGAATGCTTTACCATCACAGTTGGAGGGAGGGAGGAAAAGGGAGTCACAGTGAAAAGCAGACACTCACTGATAATGAAGTAGAAAAGCGATTAGCCAAGATCTTCTCAAAACCTCCTGAAGAACTAATCTCTGCTTGGAATGTGAAATATCTCTATTTAAATGATAAGACCTACACCGTGAAAAAAATTATTTAAAAATTTACCTCTGCATGTTTCTATTGTTGTTCAAATGGGTGAAATAAAACTGACTTTCAAAAAAAAGGGATTAGAATATTTCATACTGCTTTACAAGACATACGGTGAGCCATCAGCACTAGTTACTGACATTAACCTCTCAAGTAAAAACGATTTTTGAAAAGGGGCCTTGTTGGCAAATAGAGAAAGCTGACATTGAACGAACCTAAGCCCTGATGGGAAAAAATAAATTTACTCCAGTCATCCCGGAAACAGAGGCTAAGGACGCGTTACCAGCACACCGAGGTCTGACACTAAGTTGCCTCCACGCCCATCCGCTCACCTCCCTGCAACACACGTCAGACCACAGTTTCTCCATTCTCTTCCAGAGACTGCATAAAGATTCTGCAATCCTTCCATTACAGCAACGGCCAGTGGCTCGGCTCCTGGGAAGTCTAGTACAGCTAATGAGCCCCTTAAAGGGGAACAAGAAGGCCTTTGCTTGCTCCCTAACAAATGACAAAAGGTATTTATAAAAGTTTTCTTCAATTATTAAACACCCGTCCATAACAACAACAACAACAATCCCAAAGGCACTCAGGATTTACCATCCGTAAAATAACAGAGAACCAATTATTTTCCGTTCACACGGGAGGCTTAGGCATTAAGTAAATGCTAATTAGGTGTTTTACTTCCTTAGGAGTTGATTTCCCTCATCCTCTCTCTTTCCTTTGCCCAGGATGCAAACAGTCACCAGAAATCCCCATTTGGGTAATCCAGTGAGCCTTTCTCTAATTTCCTGCACCGTTTACTCCCTTTGTTCTACTCATGCATTTCCTCACCTGTTCTATTTGTCAGCAAGGTGGCAGGTCTCACTGGGCTTGCGTGGGGGTGCGGTGGACTCTCCCACGGTTCTACGAACCTCTCCCTGTGGTCTCAACCGCCATGGGTGCCGTCTTAGGTCTTACCCTGGGTTCTTCCCTACACAGGATTAAATCCACTCAATTAGTTTCTTTCATAGACCATCCTAGTCTCCATTCAGGTGATTCTGGCTGGAAATCATCTTCCTCAATAAGGCTTCTCTTTTCTGAATCCTGTCAAAGCAGCTGAGTGCCTTCGTGAACTCCTTTGCTCTTATTTGCTCTGAAGCTGACCGACCGTTTGGTTTCCGTATTCCTGTAGGGGAGGGCAGAGTCTCTATGTTCTCTTCACATTTAGGGATGCATAAGGCACCAACGTGCAACTATTATTTTCCCGTTTCCTTGGAGTTCTGCAAAGGGAAGTTATCAAACTGGCACATTTTGACCTTTTCCCGAAGCTTCCAATCAGATTCCTGCTCTCAGGAAGCCAGCCCTCCTGGTCTCTCTGGGGGCTCCACTGCTTTCCACACAAGCCAACTGAGACACAATTGGAAATGCAAGCACTTGGGTAGCTCTCAAAACCCTGGCTTTGTGGAAGGAAGCCTGGAGTCAAAGAGGAGGGTCTGGCCTCTGACTTTGCTTGGGTGATGCTGGGGGGAGGGGGTGACCCCACCTCCTTGAGGCTGAGCCCCCTTTTCTGCATAGGAGCACACTCATTCACAGCATGTGGTGATAATCATTTTGAGACAAAGAAAATGGGACATAACTCCTGTTAAGCCCATGGCATTAAAAACAAGGAAGAGAGGGGGTGGAGGGTGGGGGGGCACTTCTCGGGATTAAAAGAAACTTAAAAACACAGCAACCAAAGGTTACATGTGGCCTTTGCCTTGATCCTCATGCAAACCTAATCCCTAAAAAGAGGGTTGGTAGGACTCAGAAAATCTGTTTATGGACCGGGTATCAACTAATAACAAGGAATTATTAATTTTTTAAATGTGGTAACAGGCATTGCAGTTACGCTGTTTATATGTAATAGAATAAACAAGTGTAACATGTATTAACAAATAATACATGTTAAACTGTACGATGTGATATTTAGAGCTACATCCTTAAGTGTGTGAGGGTGAAATGTGAGGTCGAGGATTTGCTTTATATGCTTCAGCGAAACCCAAACGTGGCCAAAAAGGAGCTAGATTGAAGCGGTTGTGGCAAAATCTTGGTAAGTGTTAAAAAATCTGGGCAGTGAGGATACGGGAGTTCTTTGTACTAGTTGCTCTACTGTTGTGTATGCTGAATATCTGAATCACAGAAAAAAGTTTCAAAATAAATACATTAAAAGCAGCCCAGGCTGACATTATCCTAGTGGCGAGAAGTCAGACAACTTAGTCACGTCAGAGAGTGTGTCCTCAGGACTGCAGGTCCCTCCAGGACAAGAGTCTGCCTCAACTGTCCCTGAGGACCCAGACCTTGACCCAGTACCGACACTGTCGTCTAAAAAGAGCCAACAGAGAAGGGCCAAGGGGCAGCACCAGCCACAGAAAAGCATGACCCATCCCAGAAAAGCCTGGGAGGGCAAAGGGAGGTGGAAGGCCAAAAGAGGGAGAGCAGGCAGAAATCACTGTGTGGCCCGAGTCTGCACTTGGTTGGACAGCTGATGGGAAAGGTTCTAGACCAGGGAGTGGTGGGAGGAGGGCTGTGCTTTGGAAACAGGCTCGGCTGGGTGGAGGGTGGAGCGGGGCAAGAAAGCACCACAGCAGGGAGACCAGTCAGGGGGACTGCACGGCAAAGAAGCCACTGACCCCGGGAACGGTGCTGGCCCGGGGGCTGCAAAGGTGGCCTATTTCGGAGTCCTGGTGTCCTGCTGCATGCGGCAGCAAACGGGGGACAGAATGATGCTGGGAGAGGGTGAGGTACTGGAGCACCTTATCACTGATGGGGGCAGAGAACTCCGAAGGAAGGGCTGGTCCTCAGGGGCAGATGGCCAGCTCGGGCAGAGACGTGCTGAGCACAGACAGTCTGGATGTGGGAGGCAGCCTGGCTGGGAGCACGCTCTTCTTTGCAGCGTAGAGTCAGTGGAAGCAGAAATCCAAGGCTGACTTGGGCAACTGACAGGATTGTGAACTCTCCCCCATGCCCCTGACCCCAAACTCACTGTGGCTTCCTCGCGCTGCTCTGGTGTGTCTAGGGCTCGGCAGGGTCCATGCCCTTCACCCCAGCCAGGGGCGCGTACCCTGATGACGCAAACTGGAGAGTGTGCTGGACTCACGCTCTGAGAGCTCTGGGAAAAACCCACGTGCGTTAAAACGGCCAGTGAAACTTGGTATTCAGCTTCTATGTTAGGGAACAACATGCTGTCAACACTTGCCCAGCGTCTCCATATGCTATAGATTTAACATGTGTTATTTCCCTTAAACCTCCAAGTCTCATGATGGTGAGAAAGCTGAAGGTCAGAGAAGTTAATAACCCAGCCAAGGTCACACAGCTCAGTGAGTGGCAGGGCTTGGAGCCCGACTCAGGTCCGTCTGTCTCTACACTCTGTGCGCTTTCCTCTGCTGCATGACACAGTGATGGAAAAAATGCAGCTGGAAGTGAAATAAATCCTAACCAGGTGTTGGGAGCAGACATTTGCCACCTGGCCTGGAGAGGTTTGCTAAAATGATGCCATAATTTCCTAGCCTTTTAGCTAATAAAAAACACTTTCGGGAGGAAAAGTGTGGGGAAGGGAAACAAAGGGAAGACAGAGAGACGTGCTGCCAATAACCAAAACTAGGAGGAAAAACTATTCTTCCTGAAATGATTTAAAGTCTATATTGGGTAAATAATATACGATCAAGCTGGTGTACCTCCTGTTCTGAGGCTTGCTTGCACTCATCTTTGACTCAGCAGTTATACAATTTTGACTTGGGAGGTGTGAAAACACCAAAGAGCCTTTAAACATTATTTTAAAGGCCAAAGGATCTCTCCTTAAAGCTCAAAGCATAGTGGCTATTTTTTGAGTTGAGTACTCACCTCAAAATGTATTGGGGAATTTTTGTTTTTTAATATAATTGGGTTTTAAAAGAGCACCCAGGTGAGTGTCGCCTGGAATGGACGAAAAAATAATATTTGGTGTGTCTGCAAATGGTGCTGATGTGTTTCAGGCTCTGGCCTCTATTTTCCACTGATAACACTCCATTAGGATTCCCAGATGGCTCGCTTGGACCCGTGCCCTGCCTATCTGCACAAGGGAGCCTTGATGACACGGACGCTGTGAGAGCACAGGCTGTGGCACCCAGACACAGTGAACCACATTTCCCTCCTGAAACCCCGAGAGGCAGACAGGCTGTCTAGATTACCCTGTGTGTGCCAGCTCGGCCCCGGGGTCACAGAGCCCATGTATCAGCATTCACAAGGACATAAAACCAAATAAGAGATTCAGTGATCGCTCACCATAAGGCAAAGACCAGTCACCCGGCTACCTTTACCAAGGGCACAGAGTAAATTATACTCCAGGGAGGCACTTACGTGAAAGAGAATCCCACCCCCTTGCTGGTGAAAGCCAAGGGTAGCAACCAGAACTCCTTGACCTTGAAACTGGAGAAAATCAGCCCAGGGCCTACCCTACCGCCCCCCCCCCCCCGCCCCCCGGCAACTGTGATGAACAGAAAGAAATTCTAAAACAAAACGAGGGTCTCCTTGTGGTTTAGTCAGATTAAGTATAACTGGAAAACTAGATGTTTTCATCAAATATATTCACCTTGCTTCTTGACTGCTGTAATACCCAGAACATCCGAACACCCTCTTACCTTGCACCAAGGAAGAAAAACAATTTAAGGGGAAAAAATTTAGTTTGCCACCCATACATGACATCTTAGGCATTTTTAAAAGTTATATTTGTAAAGGTAAATGACCACCGGTAGATTTTCTTCCACCAGAGGGAAAAAATTTGCGTGAGTTACATTTTAGGAATAAAGAGGGAGAGGGAGAAAATATTACCAAAACATTGAAAGAAAGAATTCTTCCCTTTAGCTCATTTTTTTAGACACCCGCAAAGTACTGACATGCCTGACAGATTTTATTCCACACACAGAACAGTGGGGATATCTCTTGGTCAAGATTTTGGGGAAGATGGTCTGGGGAAAGGTATTCTGAACAATACAAATACTAACAAGTGTCTAGTGTTTGTGAGGTACACAGACAACATATCAAGAAAAATTGTGTCATCAGAAAGAGACAAAATAAAAGACAAAATAAAAACATTTCTGTTAGCCACCTGAAGCATTTTCTTATTTCCCTGTACTTTCTGGATATCCCATTTGCAGATCTTGTCTTTTCTCTCTATCAGCTTGTTTTCTCTAAGTCAGGAGCACAGGTTTAATTATGCATCAATGACCCATTCATTTTGGAAGACAAGTTTTACTAACACAAAAGTACAGGAGCAAGCTAATCAAATTTTCATGTTTACCAAAAATAATGTAAGAGTTTGGGGCTTCGACAAGATCAATAAAATGGTAAGTTGAAGTGTTTTATTGAATGGATAAAGGGCGTAGAGGGACACTTAGAATTTCTAGCTACCGTTTCAAAATTGTAATTGTAAATTTGGCACGAAAGGGCTTTTTTTTTTAGATTAATGCATAAAATTTTTGTTCTTTTTCTTAGGAGTACATTCCTGAGAAAAACTGCTTGAACATTTGCCAGTGACTTGGACCCAGGTTTTATGACTTGGCAGAGTGTCCTGAAGGGGCCTTTAGGAAGGCTTTCAGCATTGAGCCGCGTAGCTGTCCTGTGGTTAGGGATGTTGAGGACACCTGGCGAGCAGAGGCCCTGGAAGGCAGGACGGGTGGGAGGACCAGCTCCCAGCCTACTCATCTTTGCATGGGTAGGCGATGCTGACGTCCCACACGTCTGTCCATCTGTGACTCTGTTAGCTCTATTCCGAAGCCATGACTTAAAGGGCCCCCTCATGACAGGGCCGCCTGCAACTCTGAGCATCTCTCTGTGGTTACTCTCTGCGTGAGCCGACGCAACGGGCACGGATAATGCAGGTTAACCCTCCCTTCCTCACCACCAACTCACTGAGCTTTTGCAGTTCCAGTCGGTCAACAAATATTTACAGAGCTTTCACCGTGTGCCAGCCTAACAGCTAAAGAGAGATGTACAAGCACACAGAAATATTCGGTGGGGGTGGGGAATAAGGAGCAGGGAGGTGTGAGAAGAGAAAAGTACTCAGGCTCCCTCAACGAGGGCGTCTCTAAATCCCTACGCTGCTGAAGAAACCTCCATCCCCCTCCCCCACCCCATCCCTGGGCTTACCCTCCCCCACCCTCACCAGCACCAGGGGTGCACAGGAATCCAGGCAGGTGTGAAAGAAGCAAACAAAGGTGATAAACGAACAGTTGTGAGGCCAAGCAGGACAAAAATCAGAGCAGCCAGTCGCCACTATCTAGTTTGCAAAGGGACCACCCGGAAAATCCGGAGCAATTAGGAGGGAGAAAAAAAACAAATGGTGGTGGTGGTGGCTGGGTGCTCCGAGGACGTGGGGAGAAGGGGACCACACAAGTAGGGCAGGACACTGGGGCTAGAGGAGACCCAGTCACAGGGTGGGGGGGCACACTCACATTCACATGCCATTAGTACAACTAGGAAGTCGCGACATTTACAAAGCGATCAGAAAACAGATTTTAAAATGCAGAGGGAAGGAAACCACATTTAAACTCTAATTATCTTCTGATACTCATTGGAACATTGAAAAGTGAATTTTGAACAGGATACATGAGTTTTAAAAATTCCATTCTTTTTATCAACATCAAGGAGGGCTCACACCCCCTCCGGCCAAACTGAAGACCAGCAGCTGACACTGCACTCCAGCCACGGGTCAGGCAATATGCCGTGCTGTGCGCATTGTTTCATGAGCCCCAGCCCCCCTCCCCCAACTCATATAGTCTTCTCACTCTATGAAATAGCTTGTCCAAGGTCACATGGCTAAGCAGTAGCTGAGCCAGAATTCAAACACAGGCTCCAGATCCCTTGCGGGGATTGCACCACGGCACACAACCCCACCGGTGCCTCTGCACAGGCTGCTCCCTCTGCTGGAAACACACACTCATCATTTCCATCTACTCACCTCCTCCAAGCCCTCTCTTCCATCCTCTCTCCCACGTGAAGCCCTTCATCTCTCAAGCCAGATGTGGCTTGCTGCCTCCTCTGAACGCCTCCACGCTACCCAGCCCATGTCCGGCCCTGTTTTAACCTCCGGGGCCAGAACCAGACCCTGACCCACATCAGATCAAACACGGTAAAGCACATTCTTATACCATGCGAGGGGCAAGGTTTTCCTGTCCAATGTTGGAGAAGAGTTTTAGAATTTGGCTTTGAAATTCTCATTTTACTTAGAAATTACCCATGATCTCTCAGCAGCTACTGTGTGTATGTGAGCATTCTTGAGATCTAAGAGGCCCTGGGAGTTGTTTTCAAAGATGCTAAAACTCGGTGTGTTTAATAAGCCTAACACTTACTAAAACTGATCTGCATTTTGTAGAGTTTTAAGTCTTTATGAATTTCAATTTGCAGAGGCTTCTCCCTATTTTTAGAGCCTATGAACACTTTTTTTCCTCAGGTCTCAGAATTTTGTAAGTCCTTGAAAATCCAGTAGGTGCTAAGCACTGTGCCTAAATAATCTAACGGATAGCGCAGGCCTTCGCCATGAGCTGCCCTGTGTAATGGTTATATATAGCTCTGCTTCAAGCTCTGCCGCTGTCCCCACACACTCGTGGCTTTCAGCTTATTGAAGACAGTGATTTTTGTCCTGTTGACAGATTATTTTTTAGAGTGACAAGCACAGCTGCCATGTAATGAATGCTAATGGACTCACTTGTTAAAAAATGTCATAAACAAACACAAAAACCACAGCTTCAACTATGTACTCTACCACCCCTTTCCTAAAACATCTGCAGTTATTTAAAGTTATATTCCTAATGCTTCTCAAAATTTGGATTCTCTTTCCCTAAGAAAAATGCTTTGTCTTCATTGCTTTGAAAGACAGTTATGAATAAACAGAATACAAACAAGACACATAGTAGGAATCTCTAAAAGTATTCAACTTGTAGATCTCTGTTTCCCTGGCAGTTAGCTACAGATTTCCTTTGAAGCATTTATAGGAGAGTTGTACTCATAATTTTCCAGACATGCCATGTGTCTAAGACAGCAATGCTTAAACTGTTCTTGGGTCCAGGTAGACTTTCTTTGGTCATATATGGGCTTCAACTCAATGCAATCTAATAACATTATAACAAAAATGATTAACCAAAAGCTTTTCACATGCCCAACTTTTAGGGACAGGGAAGAGGCGGCTGAGGTTCTACCACAAGTAAGGGGAGGGAATGACGGCATTTGTTTCTGTGAACTAGCCCGTATGTCACATGATCGTTTTCACCACACCAGCAGAAAATCATGATTCATGAAAAGGAAAACAAAAAGGCCCAGGTATACTTGCTGTGAACCGTAACAAGATTTACATGAATAACAGGCGTTATTTGGCACACAAACCTTCATGGTAGATACTCATCCTTTAGTATAATAATTGGCCCTGATATCAAAAGGCCTAGCTTTTAAATACTCTTTGGTAATATAACCAAAACAGAACTTTTCCACATCAGGATAGTGTTGCTACTATTTCCTACATGGAAGTAGTATGGGTTGTTTTACCCGGACCCAATAAAAACCCCAGCTTTACCCAGGGACAGGCCAGATTTCATGTGGCCACTGAGAAAATGTAATTTAAATCTCCCTATGACAGTATTCTTAGAGAATAACCAAAGTGCTTAAAACTGAGCAGTTCATGCTCGCATGGAAAACCGAGAAGAGAAAAAGAAAGCCAGGAAGGAAAGGTAGGGGGAAGGGCCGGGAGGACTTGTGCTCCCCACACACTCGGCCAGAGCTGGCCTACCTCTTTCCATTACTGTCCCGAAGCATCGCCTTCCCCATCACTCTGGACTTCGTCTCCAGCTCCTGCACCTCCTCCAGCAACGTTTTTTTGCAGGTATGCTTGGCCCTGTGTCACAAGGAAAAGACAAAAAACACATGACACATGAACCTTACACAGCTGTAGAGACCAGTCGCTCCCTTTGGGGCCACATCTTGATGCCCTTTGAGGCCGAGGCTGTGGCTTTGGACATCATGGAACACTCACTGTCCTGGTGTATGGCCAGGGTTCCACTTTCATAACTTGGGAAGCATCCCAAGTCTTGCAGAACACACTTGAACCATGAACCTCTGAAGTTACCTCACATCCCCCAAAGAACACTGCTTGTTGCCAAAAGCCTGGGGATCTGGCTGAGGACCCGTGCCATTCAGACCAAGGACCGGGGTTCACAGATATTCATGGGTCTATCTCTAAAGCTTCTCACTGCAGGACCTAAGAACCCAGAAGACACCTTAAAATCCTTACCTAGTGGATGTATGCAGGTCCCCAGGCCCTGGCCCCTACTGTGATCTCAGAGCCCCAAGTGAGCAGTTTGTTCTCTTTTTTAGCGAGGAAAGAGCCACTATCAGAGCAGGAATGGGAATTACAATGCTAGAGTTCATGCTCTTCAAGCCAAACCCTGCACCTGAAATTTAGGGTCAACACAAATATCCAGGCACAGCTTCTCCACCCGTCTCTTGCAGAGACTTACCACCAGGGCCCATATTCATGGGCCCGCACAGAGTAAAGCAACTGAGGGAGTAACAAAAACAAGTTGGCCTCTCCACCACAGCCGAAACCTCAGCCTGGCCCTGTCACTCCCCTTGAACTGTAGGAAGAGCTGCCTGCACTCTTTTTCTGGTTAACGAAAAATACCTTACAACGTTCAAATAAGCGGCTGAGCTAGGATCTTCCTAAAATTGAGACTACACACAGAGCTACTGGTTGGAAAGGATCCAGTTGAAGAAAGGCAGTTGGCTAGACACGGGTATGAAATGGGAAAAGAAAAACTCAAGAAGAAAAAAAGGCTCCAAACTTAGCAATACAGGGCCGTTTTCCTTATTAGGAAAAGCTTTTCATTTGTTTCAGTGTAAACAGATGTGAAGATCCTGCTAAGGACCAGGACTCCAAGACCGAATACGAACAAACACGGAGCATCTCTGCAAGGAAGTGAGAACAGTGTAGTAGGAACATTCGTGAGCAGTTTCAGAATGACCTACTCCCGCCCACCCTCCACCTTCAAGGGAAGAAAGTCTGTTAAGATAATACCCAGTCATCCCCTAACACTCCAAGTTAATCTATAATGGAGTACTAGTCCTAAGACACTGTATATGTGCCTGCCATTCCTTTCCCCCAAAGTAAACACAAGAACTTAGCCGCACAGGTTTTAACACATAATACCTTAATTACATCAAGCCGAGTCCAGGGACTCAGTAGTGATAACAATACCGCAGTTCAAAGCAGAGGCTGTGGAATTTTAATTTAAACAAGAAATGAGAAAACATTTAACGTTTTGCTGGAGACAGTCAAAAAGAATGTTAAAATTTACACTGTTCCGTATTATCGAATATGTTGGGCCCCCAACTTTCATTTTCATCTCATGGGCTCACGGGGCTAGAATGGTAACAAGACAACCGAGGGGCAAGCCCCACTCCAGCAGGATTCACCCCGGATATACAGGCCCCAGGAGAACACGTGTGCCGGCCCTGAGGATGAGTGTGTGCTCTGTTTGAGACCCTCCTCCCTCTACCACTGTCCTCCCCTCTTTCCCCTTCCTCCCCACACAGAGCAAGCAGAGCTCACTAACCTCTGGAACAGCCCTCGGACTTCTCTTCTGGGCTGGGTGACAGAAGCATCATCAAGAAGGAGACTAGGAAGAGGAAGCCGGGCCAGTGGGTGCAGGGCACTGGAAAGCTATACCTTAGCCCAAGGGAGAAAGAATCTGGCCCACTGCATCAAAACCGCTGGTTTGGGCTCATACATAAAATCACCTCAGAAGGAAAGGATCTGAGGATGCTGATGCCCCCAGGCACTGTGCATGTTCTCAGTGGACGAAATTCATCTGTATCCAAGAGTTACTCAGCAATTTCTTAGAATTTCCACTAGGCTAGCTCCCGTGAGCTAGCCTGGGGACTTGACCACTATTTGAGAACGCTGGGTGGCAATGCTGGGGATGATTCTGTGAGTCTTTCTGCGTGTGGCACTGAGGTAGAAGCAATGTTAGCAATGCAAAAGTGCTTTCTCAATAGCCTTTACCTAATAAAGCCTTAATTAGATAAATGATTCCCCCTGGCCCCGTCCACCTGTGAAAAGCCAGTCTTTAAGCATTAGCCACCGGCATGCAATTTAGGTCTCACCAGGAGCTGGGGTTTGGCTTGCTCTCAGTCACAGCTGTGACAGAGTGAACCCCATGATCCATGAGTGGCTTATCTCCAGTGGCGCGGGGCTGCTCCATCTAACCCCTCACCAAGAAACCAGATGATTGCAGAAGAGGCAACATGGGGTTGCTTGGCCACTGTCAGAATGCGAGAGTCATCTGTGAGCCTCCAGGGATAGCTGTGAGCAACTCCAGGTTATGAGGGACTTTTAAAATAAATAGATTGGCTTAGATTTTCATTTTTTTTTTTTCTGGAAACTTTTTTCCTGGACTCTTTCTTTTGCATGGAAAAGTAGCAAGTCAGAAGGATACATTAAATTCTAAATGTGGATGAAAATGTAGATACAATGTGCTTCATATGAGCTTAGTTCAGGTAGAAAGATTTTGGTTTTTTTTTTAAATCAAGACTCATTTGTATACAGAAATTTCTTATTACCTTTTATTTCCATTTAATTGCCTGTCTGGGATTATAATAAGGAAATGAAGTCATTCTGGAATTGCTGAACGTATTGTGTGCTGACTGGTAAAGTATGAGATACAGTTAGATAAAAGGAGACTGGTTCCTGTGTTCAGTGGCCTTGAGCTTTATATTATTTTTATAAAGCAACTAACAGATTTCTCCTAAATGAGAATAAGTACATAGCAGCTTACCTAAGAATGCTGTCATGGGTAAACATTTTGGAAGTGTGTAAGCTAAAGGATATTAAAATAGTTCTGGGCAATTTAAACTTCATGCTCATAATAAAAATACTCATTAGCCAGGTATCACATATAATCAATCAATTATTTTAGTAAAAGATGTGTTAGTTTGGTCCCTCATGAAAATTATGGTTAACAGGATAACGGAGTAGGTACTTTATGGCGTCCAAATCTGACTTAAGATAGTCTAGTAATGGATCTTCAAGCAGAAAGCTAACAGACTTCATGGAAAAAATGACTAAATTACCTCATGCTGAGTTTCTTTTTTTTAAGTTTTCTTTTTTCTTCTTTTTCCCTGACTCTGAACAGTCTGGGTCCTAAAATGGCAGAGAGGGACTGGGCAAAGTAAGGGGGCGGAGGAATGCAGAAAGAGACCAGTTCACTTTGCTAAGCACTCCTAGAAAGACACATGAAAAGGTGGGCCTGCATTCTGCTGGGATTTAAAAGCTCTTTTCAAAATAGAGTCAACCACTAAAATTCAAAACAAAACAAGAGATCTGTAAGATTGGCCCAAGGCAAGATGAGAGAATGCAACCGCCCTGCAAACATTGCCCCACGTCCCTGTCACGGCACAGGCTCTTCGTGGACCCGGGATTCCGGTTCACTTCATTCAAAACTCTCCTTGGAAGTCCAAGGAGAGCCATAGCACATCATGTTTCAATAAAGAGTTGACAATTGGAACCAAATGAAGGGTGGCTGTGGACAATCAGGGCTCATGTTTTTGTCCAGTGTGCAGGAAGGGAAAACAGAACACATTCTGGGAGGCAGAAGCTCAGAAAGAAATCACAGTCCCATACGGTGGTCTCACTGGAGGCGAGCAACTCATAGTCTGCTTCCACGTCCTGGAGAAACCTCTGAATTTACTGGATCCAACAACATCTATTTCAGGCAGGGAGTATAATATAAGATAAAACCCGAGCCCCGTGATCTCAGGGAAAATTCCCAAATAAGCTTGCCAAATGCTTGTCTTTGAGGAGGGAGGTGACTGTAGTTTAGACATTAAATGTGTATTACAAATTGCGCATGTACTTTGGGCAAATACTGTGGGGGGAGGGGCGGGGAGAGCCAATATATACCATTCTCCCTGGCTTCCCCGAATAAAACCAGACAAAAGTACATTTCTGTAAGTGCCTCTGGTATTCAGTAGGAGCCTTTCCAGCTCAGCCCAAAGCTGAGGTGCTGTCTGCTCCTGGGAAGGGCTGTTTTCTGGGCCTGTCCTGGGCAGGAGGCAGCAGGTAGGACAATGCCCGGGGTCTGCCTCTGCTGGTCCCCCGACCAGCACCTCCTTCGTAGTGCATGGGCCCTTCTACCTGGCTGGCAAGCTTCTCGGAAACAAGTGACTTTTACTTTTTCCATATGGTGGAGCTGGAGGCAGTGTCCTTTGATTTATCCTTGCTAAAATGTAAAGGGTGCTAATTTTATAGTGCCGGGGGAAACCAAAAACAAGTCCTGTTTGAAGGAATAATTTGCTTCATTGGTGACTGGTAACTTTTACTTGGAATGGATGGGAAAAGATCCAGAAGACTGGGGAGGAGGTAGAGACATTGTAATCTGCAACCACTTTTTGAAATAGTAGAAAGATACTTCTGCTAAAGTCTCACTCGGCAAGTACAGAGACTCCGCAATTTTTTTTTCCATGACGTTAATCAAGATAGTTGAATTAAAACAGGCTGAGATTAATTTATAATCACATTCCTATTCTCAATCACTATAAATTGTAAAGTGATCTGATGTAGCCAGGATCATGTTGTATTTACCTAAAACTAACCTGTCATGTAAAATTGAAGAGATTTAGCAAGGTAATATAGCATGCCACAACTGGGCTATGTGCTATAAGAACAAATAATAGAACTAGCATTTTGTTTCAGTGCATTTATTAGATTAAGAACACATCTTTCCTGGCTATAATAATTTCATTTCCAAGGATTCTAATTCAGCTATTTATAGAATACAGTTTTAGCAGATAAAAGGGAAGTAGTAGAAATCAAGGCATTTAATAGAGTTATTTAATTTTTACTAATAGTTGCAAAACTCAGTGAAAAGAAAAAACACCCAAAATATGTGCTATACAATTCTCTCTCTTCCTCTCTCTCTCTGCATTAGGCATCACCGGTTGTCAAGATAATGCCAAAATGAAGACTTTTTCAAAAGACATCCTTAACTGTCAGGCAAGAACAATTTTCCTTGAATGTGGGAGGAAGGGGAGATAAAAATGAAATCTGATGTCTTTTCCTGAAAGGTTTGGATTAAAGTCTCAATTCTCTACCTCAGGGCCCCAAAATAATTATGCTTTGCCTAAAGTAAAACCAATCCAATTTTCAGGGAAGTTGGCAACTATTTGTAGGAGGAATCAGCCTACCCCAAACAAAAATCAATATTACCTCTTTTGAAATCTTCCATCTCTTTCTCATGGATGAAATTAAAATTAACATTATCTTGGAACTTAGTTGCTTAGTTTACCTAGTGCACAAGATATTTCGGAAACAATATATTTTGAAACATACAAGCAAAACTGAGCATGAATTATTTCCTACTTAACCTACATTATAATTTCATCTTTGTGATTAATCTCAGATTTGTACACTGACACTCTAAATAAATTATGTTTGAAGGATTCCTACTGTGAATTATTGGAAAAATGAAGAATACTTCATTCCAAGTTATTTTCTAACTTGAAATGGCTTACATATACACAATTTTTGTTTAAGTCTGGGATTTAAAGCCAGGTTATATTTGTGATCGCTTAGGCATTGATTTTTTAGATACAAGGAGAAGTGAGTTTTGAGTTATGCTTCCTAAACCTGATGGAATGAATCTGTACTTAGAAACCCTCCGTTAAAATCACGTACAAGCACCATACCTACTGACCTTCACACAGCCTGTCTTGGGACACCTTTTTGTCTATATTCTCCTATCAAGGTGAAGCACAGTTTAAAAGAAAAAAAGAAAACCACAAGAAACCAAAACCGCCAACATCCCTTATAAACATCTGTTGCTGGCAGGTAGCAGGAGACCTGTTCTTTCTGAAGTCCCACAGCATGAAATACCCTGTGGCCAGGGTTCATGACAGGTGACTGCAAGGACAGATGAGCAAGACTTAGGGTGACTACGTCACTCTTCACTTACGCTCTCCATGCTACATCTTCCATCAAACACGCTGTGGGCACCAGAAATAATCCCAGCCAGAAGTGTGCAGAGCTCAGGACCATTGTTGCCTGCAAGAAACAGAAGTGACATGTGTGTTAATACTTGTTCTTTCAAAAGCAGATGTAATTGAATCAATGTGAAACATTCCATGACACAAACACAACAGAAAGCATTAAATTCAACCACAGTGAAAACATTCACCTAGGAAGGATGTCCAGGGGACCTGACGCGGTGAGTGCCTCTCTGTTGATCTCCATCAGCTTTCGCCTCCTTTTATTTTAACAAATGTTGTTGTCTCCTTCTGTCTATAAAGTGCTTTTAAGCCCCCTTCTGGTCAGAATGTTGACCATAAAGCCCTCCTTTAGAGAAAGCTGGAGCCAGACTCCTACCAAATGAATTTTTCTCTACTAGGCTCCTCACATCTGCTTCCCCCATCCATGAGTTCATGTTCCTTCACTGCTCATTCATTCACAGAACCAGTACCTTAGCGCAAGGCCCGGTGATTCTCAACACCCAGAAGAGGAAAAGGGATGGTTATAGACTTTGCTTCAAGGAACCTATAATTATAAGTATGCACGCGCACACACAGAGACACACACACACACACCATTGTGCGGTATAATCTACAGATTTTCCTTGACTTATGATGGGGTCACATCCTAATAAACCCAACATAAATTGAAAATATCCTAAGTCAAAAATGCATTTAATAACCTAACCTACTGAACATCATACAGTTGGGCAATACCATCTATTATAAGATAGATATTATTATAAAAATGGAAGTGCCTCAGAAAATTAAAAATAGAAATACCATATGATCCAGTAATTTCACTACTGGGTATTTACCCACAGAAAATAAAACACTAATTTGAAAGGTATATGCACCCTTATGTTTATTGTAGCATTATTTACAATAGTCAAGAAATGGAAACAACCTAAGTGTCCATCCACAGATGAATGGATAAAGAAGATATTGTGTGTACATACACACACAATCACTCACACATAATGAAATATTACTTGGCCATAAAAAAGAATGAGATTTTGCCATTTCTGACAACATGGATGGACCTAGAAGATGTGCTAAGTGAAATAAGCCAGATAGAGAAAGACAAATACCGTAAGTGCAAACTAGTATGTGGAATCTAAAAAAACAAATGAACAAACAAAAAAAAGCAAAAAAAAAAAGGACTCATAAATACAGAGAACAAACTGGTAGTTGCCAGGGGGTGGGGGGTGGGGGGATGGGCACAACAGGTAAAGGGGAGAGGGAGATACAGGCTTCCAGTGATGGAATGACTAAGTCATGGAGATGAAATGCACAGCATAGGGAATATAGTCAGTGGTACAGTAACAGTGTTGTCCAGTGACACATGGTAGCTACACTATGAATCAACTTCTCAAATCACTCTGTTGTACACCTGAAAATAACGTAACGTGTGTCACCCATATTTCAATAATAAAGAAACAGAAAACAAGATTGAAAATATAATAAAGTGTCGAGTATCTCATGTAATGTATCGAATACTGCACTAGAAGTGACAAACACATGGTTGTCTGGGTGCAGAATGGTTGTCAGGGTGTTCGTTATTTACACTCGTGGTGATGTGGCTGGCTGGGAGTGGCCAGTGCCCAGCATCATGAAAGAGGATTGTGCCACAAACTGCTAGACTAGGAAGAGATCCACATCCAAAATTCCAAATATGGTTTCTACTGAATGCATATCACTCTCACGCCATCATAAAGTTGAAAAATCCTAAGTTGAAAGTCCATCCGACATCAGGGACCATCTGTCCACTAGACACAGTGGAATATAATAAGGATCATGATCACATTCTACGGGGTTTCAGAAGGCTAGAAGGCTGGTAAGGCTTCTTAAAGCAGACAGAAGGTGGTGAGATGTGTCCAGAAAGATAAACAGGATTTCCAGAGCTAAAGAGGGGCAGAGAGAGAGAGAGCAATTCCAAGGGGAAGGCTGAATGACAGGGACAGGCAGTGAGGAGCGCAGCCTTTGATGAGATTTACTTGTTCCTGGCATGCTGAGTCACAGACAGTTTTGGGCAGAGGGTTTTAAGGAATAGAGTTGCAACGCCGAGTTAAATGTCAGGCGAGGAGCTGAAAAGAAAATTTAGGGCAAAAGCAGAGGGAGGGATAAGTTTGCTCTGAATGGAAACAGGGGCTGGGGAGTCCAGAGTCCTCGGAGTTTGGTTTCCAGGGAGCATGGCCAGGAGCATGGAGCTGGCTGGCCACTGGCAAGCTGGCCTAGGAGGGTGGGCTACTTAGAAAAGGGATCAAAGTGACAGAACCCTTTTACATTCATCGGTTTGCTTTTTCTGGAGGCCTCACCATGTGGTTCTACTGGAATAGACAGGTTTTGCCACAACTCATTACAAAGTGGCACGAGGCTTTCCAAGGGCAGGCGGGCAGTGGGGTGGCTGAGGCACATGTAGGGTGGGGGACACTTTGAGAATCAAGGAGGGCTCAGGGCAGCTCTCTTCAAGTGCTAGAGGGTGGGGTTCACCCTGACCCCAGTGTGGCATACAAGCTTCAACTCATTCTGTTCTGGGGGGCCGGCCACTCCCACTGAGGCCCTTCTTGCTCCATCTGACTACACCTGAGAAGGGCTTCTGTCTCTGTGCCTGTCCTCCCAGTTTCTCTGTCTACACCCCGAATCTCTGGCAGCCCTGGCAAAGCCCATGCCTGACTACACCTGTCTTGCCTCTGAACTCTGGCACATCACTCTGTGTGGTACTAGGGACTTGATGACAATGAATCTGAGAAGCAGTGAGGTCTGGGGTAGAGCCGAACTCTACCCTGGCATTGGAGGACCTGCTTTCATTTTCTAAAACAAGAGTGCCAGCTTTCTGAAAGAATAGTTTTGAACCTCAAAACCATGTGAGTACATTGTGCCCCATCGATTTTCTCTCTCCAAGTTCATCCTAAGGAAGTAAGAAAACATCAGAAGTAGCAAGTACAAGAATATCCACGTAGTGCTACCAAAGAAAGTAAGAAAGAAATGTCCAAGAACAGGACTTAACTCTACGGTGGGACGTACACACAATGGACCTCTGTACAGCAACGGAAGTGATCGAGAATTATATTTGTTGACGTAGAGAAAGATAATGTTATACTCCTGAGGAAAGCTCTAGGTCCTGACACCTCTTACAACAGACCTACCATGGCAATGTGTGGGGGGGGGGGGGGGGGGGGGAGAAAAAGCATAATTAGGCCAAATCTCGAAATTGAACTTGAGATGCCATGTCCTGATGCAGTCCACTGCAAGTTATCGTGTCTTTAAGTCTTAAGCATTATACACATATCTATATCTATGTATCAATATAGACTCTAATTTTTGTAAGTCCTGCTTTAGGATTTCCTCACCTTTCACAGACACATTCTGGGACTTCAAAAACAGTGAGTGGTCCCAGCCTCCCTGGGCTTCAGACTGACTACCACCCCCTTTCATATGTGCGCGCTTACATGTTCAGGAATAACACACGGAACAGCACAGCAGAAGGAGTATGACTGCTGATTATTGTTTGCATATCTCTTTGGCTATCTCGAGTTCCTCTTTTTTCTACAGAAAACACATCTTCCTCATATGAAAGAAACACTTAACTCAAGCCCACTCTCCATCCCCCTAGCGCACTTCAGGAAGGAGCGGATTAGCCAGCTCCCTTGGCAAGCCCAGCCTCCCCCCACCCCCGACAGACAGCCCTCTGGGCCCGGCCCTGTGGCCAGTCCAGTCACAGTGCTGAGCTGGCTCATGGGGTTTGCTCTCCACTCTGCATGCTTAGGGTGGGGCATGGCCCCGGAAGGTGGACTCCTTCGAGCTATACTTACAGGGTTACATCCTGGATCATCTGCCTGGTATATTTATCAAAGCGTAGGGTCATTTAAAACTAACACTTTACAGGGGCGCCTGGGTGGCTCAGTTGGTTAAGCGACTGCCTTCGGCTCAGGTCATGATCCTGCAGTCCCGGGATCGAGTCCCGCATCTGGCTCCCTGCTCCCAGGGAGTCTGCTTCTCCCTCTGACCCTCCCCCCTCTCATGCTCTCTTTCTCTCCCTCTCAAATAAACAAAATCTTTAAAAAAAAAACTAACAGTTTACAACAACAAGGTGCTATTTAAAACAGATTATGAAACTAAGAATTTTAGTTGCTGAGGGAAGTCAGGACAATGAACTTTGCACTGCCCTGTTGGAAATAGGAAGCCCCCTCTCAAATGAATAAAAGTTAGACAGAAATTTGCAACTATTGTTTTGTCGTTGGTTTTTAAAACTTGGAGCTGGGAAGATTTCTTGTATATAACCTAAAGGTGTGTCTCCAGAAAGGTTTCTACATATTTTTACAGAATGACCGAGATCCAAAGTCCTGAAAGCTTCTCTAAGGCCACAGCTTTTGTTATTTAAATTTAATTACATTTTTCTTGTTCTTAGCATAGCAAAAAAAAAAAGTTTATTGAGCAAAAAAAAAAAAAAGTGACTTAAATTACCCTCTGTCCTCACCCCTCCTAAATACTGTTGAGTGAGGGTTTAAAAGCATCCTTTTGATGTGCTGTCTATTGGGAAGAATGACCCCTCAGTTAACATATCTTTACTAGCACTGGCTGAACAACTCAGGTGCCAAATGCATAGGAACCCACTGCAGGTAAACTGAGGCGTAGGTGGGTGAAATGAGTTGACACATTACGGCATAAACAGGTGAGAGCCCTGACGGGACTGGAGGCTTGACTGTTTGTAATGAGCTGCCCAGCTCAGCTGTGGAGTTAGACCAGTAGTATTAACCAGGGACACCCGTGATGGGAGTGATCAGGGATTAGTACATTCATTTGCTACAGCATGCTACTTATCACACACACACACACACACACACACGCACGCACACACACACACACACACACACACACACACACCGGTCTAGCCACCCAAGACAGTGGTGAGAGATGAGAAGTTTCTGCGTTGGTGTTTTTTTTTTTAATTTTATTTATTTATTTTTGAGAGAGAGAGCACAGAGGGAGAAGGAGAGGGAGAAGCAGGCTCCCCGCTAAGCAGGGAATCCGATGCGGGACTCAATCCAAGGACTCCGAGATCATGACCTGAGCCCAAGGCAGACGCTTCACCGACTGAGCCACCCAGGCGCCCAGGAAGTTTTTAAAAGGGAAGCAGAAGTAACCAGAGCCAGGTAAGGGCAGTTTAAGATCCCAGTGTGGGGCGCAGGGGAAACAATGCTGACAGTGGAGAAGGGGACAGCTCAACTGCCCCAGAGAAGGAACTAGGATTTCTCTGCACATCGCTAAGTGCCAGGCCTTCCCATTTAATCCTTCACAGTTCCCATTTCACAGACGAAAAT